>NC_064850.1:157069123-157311623 GCF_024139225.1 Suncus etruscus | reverse complement strand
AAAGAAAGAAAGAGAGACAGAAAGAGAGACAGAAAGAAAGAAAAAAGAAAGAAAGAAAAAGAAAGAAAAAAAGAAAGAAAGAAAGAAAGAAAGAAAGAAAGAAAGAAAGAAAGAAAGAAGAAAGAAAGAAAGGAAGAAGAAAGAAAGAAAGAAAGAAAGAAAGAAAGAAAGAAAGAAAGAAAGAAGGAAGGAAGGAAGGAAGGAAGGAATAAAAAGAAAGAAGAGAGAGAAAGAAAGAGAGACAGAAAGAAGGAAGGAAGAAAGAGAGAGAAAGAAAGAAAGAAAGAGAGACAGAAAGAGAGACAGAAAGAAAGAAAAAAGAAAGAAAAAGAAAGAAAGAAAGAAAGAAAGAAAGAAAGAAAGAAAGAAAGAAAGAAAGAAAGAAAGAAAGAAAGAAAGAATAAAGAAAGAAAGAAAGACAGGATGAAAGAAAGAAAGAAAGAAAGGAAGAAACTAAAAAAGAAAGAAAGAAAGAGAGAGAAATAAAGAAAGAACGAAAGAGCGGAAGAAAGAAAGAAGAAAGAAAGAAAGACAGACAGAAATGAACATTTTATTTTAATTGTTAGTAGGGATTCACATACCGTTTAGTACTTAGCATATTTATGGCACTCAAATATGCCTACAAGGTTGATGAATAATAAAATACCACTCTTTCCTGAATAATCAGTCTTATTTACATTTGTACTAGATATTGCCCAAACTGAAAAATGTCATGGAAACAGGACAGACAGACATATAGTCGAAAATGTGCTGTAAGTGGCACTGAGCTACTTCAAATCAAAGCACCAAATTTTTTTTCTACAAGCTGGTTATGTCCCACAGGATTCTCTTTTGCAAGTAAGAAAATTACAGGTTAGTGGCCTAGTAGTTTTATTGGAAACCACCAAAAGAAAATATAAATAGCTGTGTAAATATTTACAAGTTTGAAATATAATTGGCATTTTGCTAATGGTACTTGATTGTATATAATTATATTCTTCTAACCAATTAAAATTAACCATTTATCACATAGAAGAAAACTATTGCTTATAGGATTATATATAAATATTGAACAATAGCTAGCTTGTATTTCCTTAGTTTATAATTGCTACCATCTAAATAAGTTAATAAATTTTGTTTTAATTGTTTCTTAAATAAAAATCTATTTTATCACTTACTCTCTCTCAGACATTATATTTTCCAAACCCCATACCTAGAATTTTGTTTCTTTTTTATTCTTAAATCTTTTAGCTTGACTTCTAGAATCCAATCTTATTATGAAACACCCTCTCAAACATTTTCTTTCTAAAAACCTACTTAATTTAAACTTTAGTTTTCCTAGTAAACAGTCCTTATAGTCTAGTTTATGCAGTTGAAGCTTTATTTCCTCATCAAAGACAAATATGTTTGTATGGTGTAGGAAGATTTTGAAGAGAGTCAGTAGAAGATGAGCAAATTGTTTTTTTCTATGAAGAAACAGAGAGCATAGAACGTCAAGAATAATATTTCGTGTTGGAGCAGTATCAATATATCCAATTTTTAAATAATGTGTGGACAATAAACTAGGATATGGTAAATAGAAAAATAATTTAGTATTAATTTTATAAATATTACACATAAAATCTATCTTCTGATAAATATAAAAAAGTAAAGTTCAAGCTCTATTTAATGACCATTACCTTGATTGTTTTTACTATTTTAGTCAAATATATTCTATTCTAATCCACACTAATTTGTTAATGATCAGTTCAAAGCTCATTACTGCATCACTTTGGAAAAGAAAAATTTATCATTATAAAAATTCATATATTTAGAAAAATATAGTTTTAGTATTGTAATTTTTACCTAAATTATTAGTATTTAGTCAGGTTCAGGAAAAGGTCTAGTTTTTAAAAGTTAAGTTTACTTATCTAAGCACAAAACTTTCTAGAAATAAAAATAAGTTCTTAGGGATCAGAGAGAGAGAACAGTAAAAAGTGCCAAATGTGTCTTAAATGCAACAACTCTGCATTCAGTACCCACCATTTCATATGAACTCACAAGTACTTCAAGAGCAATCCCTGAGCAGACAGTTGAAAGTGATAACTGAGTACCATCTGATGTGATCAAGAAAAAAAAGTCTTCTTATTTACATACTACAGAAATAACTTATTCAAATATGCTATTAGTCCCATAGTCTGTATTTAAAAATGAGTATTCTAATGATTACATCTGATAATACTGATTGGCATAATATTATAATTCTACAACTATATCTATTTATTCATTTATCTTGGTTATTAATATTTGCTGTAAATATCATAAATTGTATTCATTCTATGTCTACGTTTGAAACAAATTTCCTGACACGTAGATATAAACAAGTCAACTAGACACACTAGTATTAAATATACAAATGTTTTCCCATTAGTTTCACTCAAATTAAATTATTTGCCCAAAGCCCAGAATATTTTAAAACTATATAAAGTTAATATTGTGAAAAGTAATATTTAATTTAGAATATCTTTCATCCCTTTTTGACAAAAAGGTTCAGTTCAATTTAATTTTAGCAATACTACTATTATCATTAATATCATCTATTCCTAGCATAAGTGTTTTAAATTCTTTAAATACACAAAAATACAAGTGCCTATTTCATTGAAGCTCAGATTTTAGCAAATAAGTCATAAATGGAAGTCAACACGGACTCTAAAGTATATAACAGAGAATCCAAGAGTAAATATCACAAGACTTTGATATCCAAAGAAAAAAAATGCAACTTGGAAAAATGCAACTTGAAGAGGGAGAGGATGATGAGAAGTAAAGGCAAGTAAGACTTGTGAGACTATTGTATGAAGTAACAAGAGAAGTCTCAAAAAACTAATGGTAGAATTCACTATAGCAATGAAATCATTAAATTTCACTTATATTCTTGAATAAATTAATTGTGTGGTGACTGCATGAATATGACAAAGGCTTCATCAATTAAAAAGCATCTCCAGAAGGAGAAGCAACATGGTCTCTGCAACATCTGTTTAGGTCACACCAGTAATTCCAGGGTTTACTCCTGGCTCTGAACTCAGGAATCACTCAGAGGACAAACAGCATTGTATGGCAGGGATTAAATCAAGGTCAACCTTATACAAGGCAAATATCCTACCCTACTCCTGCTGCAACATCTTGATTTTGTATATACAGAATCTATCAAGCCTGAGACCAGCCTTATGAAGCTGCTAAATATGGTTTACAGAAAAGAATACTAACATCTTATCACACTTAATATCTCAATTTTTTAATTATTTTCAGATATTCTGAAGTAGTATTTCACAATAGCACAATATTATACAAGCTGTAACACTTCTGTACACAAAACTTCAGATATTTTTCAAGATAATATAATATTCATTTTCCAATAAAATTTCTGTTTCTAAGTTTCTTAATCATTTGAAATTGGCAATAATGCTAATTTTAACAACCATTATAATGAAATTTAGCCTGTGTCAACGATGATGTTTTTAACCTCTGTATCCTTAAATTACTGCACCTTTTTCTTTTTCTTCCTCCATTTTTTTTACATGCCCAAAATTCTCAGGGCTTACTCCTGGCTTGGTATTCAGTGATGATAACAAAACTTTGAGCCATTACTGACCATGATTAGAATTGAGACTGAAGCTAAAGAAAGAAAAGGGAGATTTCTCCTTTCTAGTCCCCTATGATTTTTTCCCCTGATTGTTTCTGGTTCCTCTTTGTGGGCAAAGTGTTTTGCAGCATCTCTGTGCTTGGGAAATCAATGCAATCTTTTAAGAATGGTATATCAACAACAATAAACAACAATAAATAATAAAATAAACATTATACCTGCAATAAGCAGAGCTGCACAGATGGTACACAAGAACCTTTCTTAGGTCTTGAGCCAGACCTCATTATTCTCTGTGTCATATAATGGCCCTGTGTAGTAACTATGGACCAGCACTTTGCACAGATGGAATAGAGAGTTAGAGGGCTATTGAACATGTGAATTTTCCCTGTGTGTCACAATTACAGAAACATCTGTGCTAAATATTTTCAAGCTGATCCACTCTAAAAATTGGCTATGTTCAATAGCACTCAATGTCTTCCCTTTCCCTAATGGGAAAACAATCTGATGATTGCATTTGGGACTACAGCATAAGGCATGTACCTATGCTGATTGCTCTCTGTTTAAAGGGACCTCATTTGCATTATGCTGTTTGTAATGTCCTTTCTTTATTCCTCCTCCTTTCGTTTTTGCTTGCAAATGTAAACTGAAAGAGAAATCAAATCATTTGCTGCAGTCATCATTGAAATGTTTCCCACGGCTTACTTAATGGAATGGCCTGGTAAGGGGCAAAGGAAAGGAAAATGAAAGGTCTCTTGACACTAATTATAGATTGCACCACCTCCTATGATTATAATGAAATGGATGATTGGTAATCTCAGCAGCTGCTCATAAGCATGGTACTCCATTATAAGAATCTACTAATCAGAGTAACAATAACAAGAGATTATTTAATGGACTTTTACCTTCAAGAAGCTTGCAGTCTTAGGCAATGCTTTCCAAATTTTAGTATATATATATATATATATATATATATATATATATATATATATATATATATATATATATATATATATATTTATATTAGTTTCATAAAATACTTGCAGATTGAAAGCTTTGAATCAGAAACCTAGAATGGATTCAAAACCAGATACTTCTAACAAGGTTGTTAGTGGTACTAATACTGTTGTTTTAAGGGCTGCAGTTTACACCACAAGGTCCTAAGCTTTAAGAATGCAAGATAAAAACAATAGAGGCAACATTTTCTGTTTCCTGACCAGAAATTTAAATCCTCTTCTACATTTAAATATTAAAATGTTCTTATAAATAAACATACTGGAAAAAAACTATTTGAGATATCCATCTTTTATGAATGTTATAAATTTAGACACACGTGCTAAAAATGGTTTTAAAAGCATGTAGTATACATCTGCTATATATTAATATTTTTTCTTAAACTCATAGTCAGTTGAAGAAGATGTGTAAACAAATCATCATAATACATCTAAAAAGCTAATTTTATAAAAAGTAGCATGGGATAGAGGAAAGAGTGAAAGCTTTAGAATCAAAATTGGTAGCTCGTACAGAGTATATGACTCTCTGCTAGTTACACAACTATAAAAATACTGTGATTTCCTCAGCAATAAATGTATATTTTAACCTTAGACTAATATAGAAACTATTATAACTATTTGAAAATGTTAACAATATGTAGCTTAATATTTACCAAGTCATGATTTTATGCTAAATATTAGTGTTTCTCTCTACATTTGACATACAGAAACAAAACAAGAATAATAATAGTACAAAGATGGCATTTGCTATAAAATAAATATGATTACTTCATCTCTTAGGAGCTTATAATATAATAGTGGAAATAAAATGAAAGCACGGGTGACTATTAAACTTTTATGCAAGATAGAATGTAATAAATTCTATGAGATAAATGTTAAACAAATGCTATAGAAATAAAATGAATTGAATTGAGGTATTTTAGATGAGATATAAAAAGGCTTACACTTGGTTACAGAAAATATAATTCATTCAGATAAAATGGCAAAAAAAAAAAAAAAACAACAGTAGACTGCAAAGTATCTATAGAAAGTAGTCCAGTAGATAAGAAGTTATGTTAAGCAGAAGTAGTAGAAAGTCATAATTCAGGAAAATATAGAAGACAGCTTAGGAATAGAAAATATATTTCAAGGGATCTGGTGAAGTATGACTCATTTAGAATAAAGTAGATTAAATATATGACTAAATTTGGGACAGTTTATGTTGGAAAGAATTGAAATAACTTCTGAAATGAATCTGAGACACTTATATAGACAGGAAATAAAGTAATGCTGATTATAAAAGAATGGAAAAGAAGACAGTTTTAAAGGAGATAGGTCAAGTGGTCCATTGATGGGAACTGACTGGGAAATAAAGAGGCAAATAAAACTTCGGCATGTCAAATAAAGTGACTAGGATAATATATAATAGAGAAAATATACCATGTCTTTACATTTCTCTTTGTATCAATTAATTCTTTCCCTTCACTCTAACAGTCCTCCCTATTTTTTCTGCCTCTGCTTCTCACATATATACTTCCACTTCTCCATTAGAGATAGCATATATTTCAAGAATGGTGTAACCACAAACTCTATAATACTTAGGTTTTGCTATTATTACTGAATTATAATTTAACTGTATAAAGACTTTATATGGTTAATTTTATAAACATTATAAATATTGATATAGTATAGGTCATATTTAATTCAAGAGTACCTCTTGTACATGACATATAATGGTAAGTGTTAACTAATTGAATCTCATTTAATATTGGTACCACCAAAAAATAAATTATTTCACTTTATAGTTGGAACAACAAAGTATTGTGAAGCTTGGGAAACATTGTTATGAAGCTGAAGAGTCGGGACTCAAGCAAAAAGACTTGCCTTATGAGCACAAAGAGATAATAGAAGGTTTAAAATACTTGCTATGTAGACTTGATTCTGGTTCAATTCACATTATCTTATATACTTCTCTGAGCATGGCCAGAAATGATCACTGAGCATGAAGCCAGGAGTAAGTACTGAGTGTCACTCTACCCCCACCTTACCTGATAGTAAGACTTGCCCATTTCTGGGAGGGGTCTTTGGGAAGTATCAAAAGGTTTGCCTCAGGGGTAGGAAGAAAAATTTGGAGGAGAGATTGAGAGAGAAGCAGGAGGAGGACTGGCAGGATGGAGAGAAAGAAGAAACATGTTAAGATGACAGGACAGCTGGAATAGGCTGCTTAAATGGCTAGCCTAGGTGGCTAGGGCCTGAATAAAGCTGATGTCTTGTGAAATCTCTCTGTGGATCATTTCCTCACTGCTATCCTGAACCCTCAGACCCACTGGCTAAAGAGGGTTACAGAAGCATAGTGTGGGCTGACAGAGAAAGGCCCCTCCATCCATCCCATCACCATCTCGCCCCATCCAGGGCTGTTATTCAACACTGAGCACTGTTAGTGTATAGCTCAAAAACAAAAAATACAAATAAATAACAAAAGAAAGGAACAAACTAAAAGATGCCTTTGCTTTATTTTGTAATATAGAAGCAAAAACAGTGGTTCCCCTACCATCTTAGTTTCTTTGTCTAGGTAGGATCTTGAAAGTTAGAGTAACAAAGGAAAGATTTATAAGAAAAAAGCTTACAATTTAATGTACTATTAGTAAATGAATTACTGAACAAATTCTTAGTTTATTCATCCTAGTTTTGATAAAGAGTGGTGAACAAATGCAGTGAGCATTATTTTATTTTTGTTTGTTTTGTTTTTGTATTAGTTTTTTCTTTTTGGGGGCCACGCCCATTTGACGCTCAGATATACTTTGATATAGCTCAGAAATTGCTCCTGCTCGGGGGGGCCTTATGGGACACCGGGGGCTTGAACCTTGGTCCGTTCTAGGCTAGTGTTGCAAGGCAGGTGCCTTGCCTCTAGCGCCACCACTCCGGCCCCTGAGCATTATTTTTTAACTTGTTTTTATTTCCTTCAACTTAAAATGTTCAATGTCAAGTGCCATATTTAAGAGTAACATGTCCTAACTTTATCAGCAACATAGATATTTTATTTTTAGCAATTAATATAGAAGCACTTTGTGTACATTATTGATGGCCCTGAAAGCACAAGTTGAGTTAATGCCATGTGCAAAAAACACAGTTATGAATCAGATCTTAACTGATCCCTTACTGCTGCAAACCAAATCTCAGATTCAATAAGATCATGGTCTGGATCTCACCCCACCCCCAAGAATCTCAAAAGACTTAAATGGGATATCTATATTTTCTTTGTATGTTTAATACCTCAATAGTTATACCTCTTAGAGGTTTATTTCCAAAGGTAAATGTAGCCTCCTCCATCCCTTGTTTATTTTTCCTCTCATTATTTTCCCTCTCATTTTCCCCTCATATATATATATATATATATATATATATATATTATATTACTATACAAATTATATATTCTTTTAAAGTTCACTTGTTTTGGTTCTGCTTGCTATGAAATTTTAGAAGAAAAAATCTTGCTTGGGATAAAAACTCAGGTCAAAACCAGGGCACAGACATTGTATATCTTGTCATTCTTACCCCAGTTAGTATCACTGAGCTGGGGTGAAGCTGAATCCAGTAGCATGCAACAGTCCACATTCAGGGGGGGAGTGTGAGAGGAAGGGCCACGTAGAATGAGTCATCAGGAGTTGTGGTTGTAGCTTCTTGCCGGGGCATGAGATATGTGACTGAGAGGATGTCCTTTTGCTTTGGGAGCTGAATAGTGGCCTATTAGGGTAGGCAGTCTTTCTCAGTACCTAAGGTGTTAAAAATGAGGATAAAGAGAGTTAAATAGGGAGGGATAACACATCAGAATTGGGGAGGCGAGATTGTAGGAGTTCTGGAGGAGGGGAGGAGGGATAATATATAAGAGGGGCTATATACAATATAAGCATGGATTGTTTATAATCTAAATTGAGAAGACATAGAGGACTCCATGTATACAAACTCATGCCCATTCATAGACTGACATTAGAGATCTATTCAGAAGTTTTTGTTGGAGGCCTGACACTCATAGGATGGGTCTGAGCACTTAAGAAACAGTTGAATTAAGAAAAAATAAATAAATAAATAACTAAGATATAGATTAGGATAAGAAGGAATAAATAAAGGAAAAATATAGGTTAAAAAAAAGTAAAAAATAAAATTGGGCCGGTGCCTCGGAGTGGGAAGGTTTTCCAAATTCTACATACTTCATCAATGGCAGAGATGGAGTTTGCTAAATGAAGCTTTCAGGGTTAGATTATAGCTGGGGCATTTTAGGATAAGCATAATTTTTACACCTAGAGTACTAAGCAATATGGTAGTGAGCACGATAAGAGCTGTCTACCTTATATAGTATCATCCACTGTGCCTTATGCATAAAGGTTCCTTTCCCAAAAAAACCTGACAGCATGGGTTTTATGATATAACAGTAACATAGGTTGAATTGAAGAGAAAAAAGAAAAGCAGTAAAGAAGTAATAAAAAAGGAAAAACAGAAAAGAGAAAAAAAGAAAAAGGGATAATAGTAATTTTCAAAAACGTACTCAATGAGTGAGACCTGTAACATAAGTCTGTGGTGCACAGTTGTCTGCTTCAATGATCATATGTTTTAGTTCCTTATAGATGGCCTAATGCAAAGGAAATGGGTAAATTAATTGAAATATTTTATCAAGACTTTGTTTTAATGAGCACTATAGATGATATATAATATGATTGAGCAGTGAATCCCAAAAATTAGGGTGTCCACCCTATATAAAGATTTTATTTCTGTCTTAAATAGTCAAATAAAAAATCTCAGACCTAGAACAACTGTAACAACTAAGGTGGATGGATAATCACACTCACATTTAGAGAGTGTATTACGTAAGTGTAACCAGTTTTGTGTTGTTTTCATCATTAAAAACTTTCCAAGGAGAACACACCATTTTAATCTGATGAATTCTATACTAGCACTGAAACAATGTTAATGCTTTTTTTTTTTTACTTTAATTAAAAGAAAAAAATCAAAAGAAGGATAAATACTTGTGAAACTGATCTAAGAGGATTCTTGCTTGCAAACCATGTTGATAAGATATTTGAGGGCAGATGTAGAATGTGGAATATGAGCAGATTATTAAGGTGAAAAAGTATGTAGAAAAAGGAATTTTCTCCAGATTAGCATAACACTACTCTTTTTAAAAATGAGTAATGCGAGTGGGGCCCGACTGTGAAAAACTGTGAGTCCTGCCTGTGTGTGTTTGTCTCCTGTCCTGTTTCCTAAACCTCTTGGGAGTGGGCCAAAAAGGGCCCAGAAAATTTGCTCTCCCAGAGGCTCCAGAAGAGCACCTTGACTCCGATTCGCTATGCGGCCTTGCGCTCTTTCTAAGGAAAGAACGCCACTGCAACAAAAAGAAAAAAATCACACTAAGAACTGAACTGGATAACTGAAGCCCAGCATCTCTCCCTGGACTGTCTTATCTGCTGCATGCTCAGGCCTAAGAATTGATCCTGTGTGAGGCTTCATCCACGGAGGACTCCCCTTTCTTGGAGGCAAGTCGACCCACCTAGAAAGGGCGGAGCCAGAGGAGTGTGGCTGTCTGCATCATTTAGCCAATGAATACCACCACAACACGTAGACAAACCCATGATACAGTATAACAATGGGGAAACAACACAGGCCAGCATCATACATAGAGAAAAAAGATGACAATTCTGATGACCAGAAAACAGCCAACCAACTAATCAATCTCTCAAATAAGGAGTTTAGAAAAGAAATATGGAAGATCCTCAAAGAACTAAAAGAAACCATGGATCGAGTTAAACAGAACACTAATAAGAACCAAGAAAATATGAAGACAGAAATCACGAAACTCCAAACTGAAATAACAGCTTAAATAACAGGCTTCAAAAACTCAGTAAACAAATTGAATGGCAAAATGGATATGCTCTCCAACAGGCTAACAGAAGCTGAGAATAGAATTGGGGCTGTGGAAGATGAGATAAATAGCAACTCCATACAGCGGGAGAGAATGGGAAAAAAAAACTTAAAGCAAATAAACAATGGAAAAATTAGTCAAAGAATGGGAACAAATGAAAATAGAAGTCTATGATAAGCTCAACAGAAACAACTTAATAGTCATTGGAGTTCCAGAGACGCAGGAAGAAAATTTCCAGGAAGAATCAATGGTCAAGAACATTATTAAAGAAAAACTTCCAGAGCTAATGAATACATGCGATCAAATCCTGCATGCCCGAAGAGTACCAACCAAAAGAGACCCCAAAAATATACTCCAAGACATATCCTAATCACAACGATGAATCCCACAGATAGAGACAGAATTCTGAAAGCAGCAAGATCAAAAAGGGAAATTACATTAAAGGGAACATCCTTGAGATTTACAGCAACCTGTCACCAGAAACACTCAAGGCCAGAAAGCATTGGTGAGACATAGTGAAAAAACTCAATGAAATGAATGCTTCACCTAGAATACTGTACCAAGCAAAGCTCTCTTTCAGGTTTGATGGAAAAATACATGGCTTCACAGACAAAAACAGCTCAGAAACTTTACAGACTCAAAATCAGTCTTAAGAGAAAAAACTAAAAGACCTAATTTAAGACAAGACTTACCAAAAGACACACCAAATTTCAATACAAAGATGGCATTAAATTCCAGGACAATTGTTTCTCTCAATGTCACTGAACTAAATGCACCAGTTAAGAGACACAGAGTTGCTAAATGGATCAAAAATCTCAATCCAACCTTCTGCTGCCTACAAGCAACGCACCTAAATAGTCAGAAGAAACATAGACTCAAAATAAAAGGCTGGAGGAAAATTATCCAAGAAAACAACACCCATAAAAAACTGAAGTGGCCATACTAATATCAGATGATGCAAACTTTATACTCAGGAAAGTTGTAAGGGTCAAAGATGGACATTTTGTATTAATCAAGTGATATGTACAGCAGGAAGAAATCACTCTCCTAAACATATATGCACCGAATAAGGGGCCACCAAATATTTAACACAATTGATGATAAATCTGAAAAATAATATCAATAAGAACACAATAAATGTGGGAAAGCTCAACACAGCTTTTTCAACACTGGATAGGTCAACCAGACTGAAACCCATCAAGAACATACTAGACATGAGAAGAGAAATGGAAGAAAGAGGCCTAGTAGATATATATGTAGAACATTCCATCCCCAGAAAGCTGGATACACATTTTTCTCCAATTTACATGGGACATTCTCCAGGATAGACTACATGCTGGAACATAAAACATACCTCCATAATATCAAGAAGATAGAAAATTTGCAAGATGCCTTCGCTGACCACAAGGTTCTGAAATTTTATGTGAATTCCAAAGAGACACAGAAGAAAAACTTTAACACCTGGAAGTTAAACAGTCTCATACCGAATAACCACTGGGTCTGAGATAAAATTAAAGAGGAAATCAAAACTTTCCTGGAAACATGATAATAAAGACACAAACTATCAGAACTTATGGGACACAGCAAAAGCAGTTCTGAGAGGAAAACTTATAGCTTTGCAAGCACATATCAGGAAGGATAATGGGTCTACCTGAATAGTGTGATGACGCAGCTCATAAGATTAGAAAGTGCTCAACAAAAGGACCCAAAAATTGGGAAACAGAAGGAAATAACAAAGCTGAAAGTAAAAAATCAATGAAGTGGAAACCCATAAAACAATCTGAAAGATCAACGAAAACAGAAGTTGGTTCTTTAAAAAAATAAACAAGATTGATAGACCACTGGCAAATCTAACAAAAAAAGAGAGAGAAACTTGATAACACACATTAGGAAAGAAAAAGGAGAGATCACTACTGATATGGCAGAGATTCAAAGGGTAATCAGAAACTACTTTGAAAAACTCTACACCACTAAAAATGAGAACCTGAAAGAAATGGATAAATTCTTGGAAACTTATAGACTTCCACGGTTGAAAGAAGAGGATGTAGCATATTAAACACCCCAATCACTATTGATGAAATTAAAATGGTAATCTAATATCTGCCCAAAAACAAAAGCCAGGGCCCAGATAGATTCACTAATGAATTCTTTCAAACTTTCCAAGAGAAACTACTAGCAATCCTGGCAAGACTCTTTCATGAAATCGAAAAAACCGGAATACTTCCAAATAACATCAACCTGATACCTAAGCCAGACAGAGATGCTACGAAAAAAGAAAATTACAGACCAATATCGCTGATGAATGCAGATGCAAAGATCCTCAACAAAATCCCGGCAAATAGGATTCAATGCCTCATTAAGAAGATCATCCACTACAATAAAGTAGGTTTTATCCCAGGAAAGCAAGGATGGTTTAATATCCATAAATCTATCAACATCATATACAACATCAACAAAAAGAAAAATATAAAAATCACATGATCATATTAATAGATGCAGAGAAAGCATTTGATAAGGTCCAACACCCATTCTTGATCAAAACTCTCAGCAAGATGGGAATATATATATGTACATATATATATAGTTAAGGCCATCTACCACAAGCCAGTGGCAAATATTATCCTCAATGGAGAAAAACTAAGAGCCTTCCCTTTAAATTCTGACACAAGACAAGGCTGTCCTTTCTCACCACTCCTATTCAACATAGCACTGGAAGTACTCACTATAGCGATTAGGCAAGAAAAAGATATCAAGGAAATACAGATAGAAAAGGAAGAAGTCAAGCTATCATTGTTTATAGATGACATGATACTCTACTTAGAAAACCCTAAAGACTCTACCAAAAAGCTTCTAGAAACAATAGATGCATATAGCAAGGTGGCAGGCTACAAAATTAACACACAAAAAATCAATGGCCTTTCTGTACACTAATAGTAATAAGGAAGAAATGGACATTAAGAAAACAACCCCATTCAAATAGTGCCACACAAACTCAAATATCTTGGAATCAAATTGATTAAAAATGTGAAGGACCTATAGAAAGAAAACTATAAAACTCTGCTCCAAGAAATAAGAGCAAATACACAGAAATGGAAACACACACCCTGCTCATGGATTGGCAGGATTAACATCATCAAAATGGCAATACTCCCCAAAGCATTTTACAGACTTAATGCAATCCCTCTATAGTTACCCCTGACATTCTTCAAAGAAGTGGATCAGGCACTTTTGAAATTCATTTGGAATAATAAACACCCTAGAATAACTAAAGCAATCATTGGGAAAAAAGAATATGAAAGGAATAACTTTCCCCAACTTTAAACTGTACTACAAAGCAATAGTTATAAAAACAGAATGGTATTGGAATAAAGAAGGCCCTCAGATCAGTGGATTAGACTTGTATACTAAGAGAATGTCCCTCAGACATACAATTACCTAATTTTTGATAAAGGAGCAAGAAATTCTAAATGGAGCTAAGAAAACCTCTTCAACAACTGTTGTTGGCACAACTGGCTAGCCACTTGCAAAAAATTAAACTTAGACCCCCATTTAACATCATGTATGAAGGTAAAATCCAAATGGATTAAAGACTTCAATATCAGACCCAAAACCATAAGATATATAGAACAACATGTAGACAAAACACTCCAGGACATTGAGACTACAAGCATATTTAAGAAGGAAATTGCACTCTCCAAGCAAGTGAAAGCAGAGATTAACAGAAGGGAATATATTAAGCTGAGAAGCTTCTGTACCTCAAAGGAAATAGCTTCCAGGATACAAGAGCCACCCACTGAGTGGGAGAAACTATTCACCCAATACCCATCAGATAAGGGTCTAATCTGCAAAATATACAGATCACTGACAGAACTTTACAAGAAGAAAACATCTAATCATCAGGGAGATGCAAATCAAAACAACAATGAGATACCATCTCAACCACAGAGATTGGCATACATTACAAAGAATGAGAACAATCAGTGCTGGTGTGGATGTGGAGAGAAAGGAACTCTTATCCACTGCTGGTGGGAATGCCCTCTAGTCCAACATCTGTGAAAAGCGATATGGATTTTCCTCCAAAATCTGGGAATTGAGCTCCCATTTGACCCAGCTATTCCACTCCTAGGGATATACCCTAAGAACACAAGAATACAATACAAAAACCCCTTCCTCACACCTATATTTATTGCAGCACTATTCACAATAGCTAGGTTCTGAAAACAACCAAGATGCCCTTCAACAGATGAATGGGTAAAGAAACTGTGGTACATATACACAATGAAATATTATGCAGCCATCAGGAGAGATAAAGTCATGAAATTTTTTATGTATGTACATTTTTCATGGATGTACATGTACATGGAATCTATCATGCTGAGTAAAATAAGTCAGAGGTAGAGAGAGAGACACAGAATTCTCTCAGTCATCTATGGGTTTTAAGAGAAATAAAGTCAGTTTTGCAACAATCCTCAGAGACAATGAGAGGAGGTCTGGAACTTCCAGCTCACTTCATGAAGCTCACGACAAAGAGTGGTGAGTGCAGTTATAGAAATAACTACACAGAGAACTGCCATAATCATGTGAATGAATGAGGGAACAGGAAAGCCTGTCTGGAGTACAGGTGGGGTGGGGTGGGGTGGGATGGAGGGAGATTTGGGACATTTGTGGTGGGAATGTTGCACTGGTGAAGGGGGTGTTCTTTACATGACTGAAACCCAAACACAATCATGTATGTAATCTAGTTGTTTAAATAAAATATATAAAAAATGAGTAATGCAAGAATAGCACAGTATTCCAAAGTCCAGGCCATTGGACAAAAGGACACAGAAGAAAGAGAATTGCTAGAAGTTTTAGGTAGGGAATTTTACACCAATAGCAACAAAACCAGTAGTTTACACAATGAGGTAGACAAAAAGATGAAATGGAAAAGAGAAAAAGAAAGAATTAATTCAGGCAAAAAGATAAATTTTAGCAGCTCATACAAAGGTGTTCTCAAGAATAGAATTTTAGAGTGTAACTGCTAATTAAAAAGAATAAGTATGTGTTTTTACTCAAACAACAAGAAATTATCAAAGTTCAAATTTTGGCACCTGACATCTGTTTTCTATTACTTTTATACCACTTAATGTTAAAATCACTAAATCTCAACTTTTCTGTTCAGAAATTGCTGGAGAAAACGTATCTAACATAGACACCACAATCTATGCATTTTCTGAAAGTTAGTTCTTTATTTTTTCCTTTTTGAATGCTTCTGGAGGTCATGTGATGCAATAGATCTAGCTTGGACTCTGACATGTAAAACATGTACTCTGTTACTGAGTTTTCTTTCTGGTCCTAAAGTCAGTTTCTTACCTCTCAAGTCTGAGTATGTTTAAGTTGTATTTTTATTATATAAATATTTTCACTCACTACTTTATTCTAAGTCTGTAATGGTAATATTTAATATCTTTCCATTTTAAAGACCTAATTTGAGAAATAAATTGCAATCTGTAAAATTATGTCAAGTATATTTTTCATTGAATTTTCTGTAAGTAGTTTGTTATACTGCTTGACAGAGAAGGTAAAGCTTTATCCTCTGAACTTTAACATAATCATGCCTGTATATGCCAATATTAGTATCTGTTTATATGAGTACTACATATAAATGTACATATATATAACAAGATCTTACTATGTATAAAAACTATATTTGTTTTGATGCAGCCTGTTAAAACAAATAAGATGCCTTTGCCATAAGTGACATTACATTGCTTCACATTATAAATGAGAAGGCCTTTGTCCACTACTTGCATAATTTTTTTTCAAGAGTAATTTAATTGGTTGCTATAGAAAAAGTAACTCCAAAACCTTTTCTATTTGATTACATATTGTTCTACCAGAGTAAATTGCTTTGGGAATTTACTTTGAAAATCCAGGTAGCCTTAATATAATTTCTTCCATAGTAATTCTAATTTTTTAATTTTTTATGCTTCCTGGGTACAGGAAAAATTCACAATTTTTCGGAAAAGATTGAATTGGCAAACATCTTATAAACTAAATGTTAAGCATCTAAAATAAGATATGTGTCCTGATAGATTTAGGTCAAAACATGGTCAATATTAAATTTTGCCCTCAAGAAAAAGCAATATTTCATTCTCTTCCTGGTGAGGAATGGATAGAAGGTGTACTACTGAATTTAAATAAAATTAATAATAGATTCATGGCTTCAACTATCTTGTGGGTTATTTTATGTTGTATTTTACTGACAAATCAATGCCTCATCTTCTTTATGTTCTTTGCTCTTCTTTAACTTTTGACTAGTTGACAACATTTTTGAGGATGCTTATATTAAACTTTGGAAGTCTAATAATTAGAAATTGCATCATTTTAAGTGAAATATCATAAAAGTTAAATTAGTTAAATTAGCCTCAAATTATTTCAAAAAGAACAATCACTACATTTTCATTTACAATAAGAAATATGTATTTGATTTTTACTCCTAGTTTTGGCACACATCTACAAAAAACTTTAGAATTTCTAATTATGAGAGGATCAAGATGTCCTTTTTATTTCAATGTAGCAATTTAAGAGAAATTGGCTTCTAGGATAGACAACTAAGAGGCTAAAAGTTGTAACTTTTTTGACGTCTTTTTTTTCCACGAAGTGAAGAGAGGCTGGAAAGTAATTCAACATTTTAACAGCTAATACAAATTAAACATAAATTGTGTCTGTGAAATATTCTCTTTAAAATAAGAAAGAAAATAAAGACACAGGGCTAGATCAAGTGCAATGAATAAGGTTCCTTCTTCAAGACCCCATAGAGTGAGTGCAGAACCAGTATTAAGGCCTAAACACAGAAAAATGTGGCCCAAAGAGAAAAACAATAATTAAATATAGAAAGAAGGAAATCAGAGTATTTTGGGGTTGAGAAACACAAGTAGACTCTATGAAAGTGATGTTTCCTGAAACCAAACATGTTGAGAACTTTGCCCTACACATGTCTTCATGTGGCTAAATGTTTATTCAATTTGGGTTGTTATTTATAAGAATTTTAATTTCTATATGTCATAGATATACAATGGAACAACAATGCCATGATCAACACAAAGTCCTGGTGGTTGGTTGATATTCTTTAATATTCTCAATACTATCTAGTGAGTATACTGGTTTCCTTAGTTCTGTGAACTTTAGTAGCAAATGAACTTAAAGGAAGGCATGCTGGAGACCTTTGATCAAAGAAGAAAGTCAGGTCAATATCTGTGTGTCTATTGATATCAGAAATAAAGTATGGTTATATGGGATTGGTTCCTTAAGTTTTCAACTAGATGCTATCTCTGGGTGAATCACGTGATGATTGAGTTAAGCATCCAACTTGTATAAGAGAATTTCTTGGTATTAAAAGAATTATCTTTACTTATTTTGTGATCAGAATTTTAGTGACAAAGTAATTTTATGTTTGGGAAGAGAAGAGTTTATTTGATAAGAAGTAGTTCTATCGGGCTGTAGAGATAGCACAGCTTGCATGTGACTGACTCAGGACAGAATTGAGTTCTAACACCGGCATCCCATATGGTCCCCCAAGCCAGGAGCAATTTCTAAGCAAATATCCAGGAGTAACCCCTGAGCATCACTGGGTGTGACCCAAACACAAAAACAAATAAACAAACAAACACAAAAAAAGAAAAAAGAAAAGAAATAGTTACATCAAAGTACTAGCATCAATGCATCTAAAGGACCATAGTCTTCATGCATAAGAAAATGTCTACATAAAAGAAAAAACATAATTTTTTGCCAGCCACTTCTTCAGTCCCTGGTGAAAAGTCATCTTCCAATACCTGTCTTTAATTTTTTGCCTTTTCTACCAACACTAACAACTGTCTTCTTGTCAAATGATGTAGCTTTTGTTTCCCCATAGCAACAAACCCCTGCCCTGAGTGACAGGAGTTCCATGTTGACAACTGGAAAATGTCCTAAATATCCCCAAAAGCACCTGGTGTCTAATTACACATCTTAACATGCAGAAGGAATCTTTTTTAAAAAATATTTCTCACATGTTCAACAGAGGCTATTTATATATCTCATAACTGATGGAGTGATGACAGCCAAGTTAAGCAGATAGTATTTGAAAGATTCAATAAAACTAGTTTCCCTAGAAATGCTATACTAATGTCTTTTCCAAATTTTGAATGGTCTATCTAAAATAATAAGGAATTTTAAGACATCTTTACATTTTAAAATGATGAGTATCCAGTCATCTTTACAATAAAAATATAAGAATAGGATAATTTGCCATAAAATACATCAAACTTTCCATGTCCCTGTGTAAGTAATGTTAGAGAGCAAATGAAAAATACTTAAATATTTTTGCTTCAAAATAAGTATCAATTTAACAAAGAGGGAAAACCGTATTCTTGTTCTTTAATGGCATCACTTTATCACTAAAAATAGCACAGTGAAAACTGACAAAGTAGAGAGTTTTTGAATAAGTTTGAATTATAGATATGACCTGAATAGAAACAATGAACATGATTCAAAACCATGCCAGGAATATAAGTGATCCCTTAGCTGCCTATTTGGGTTTTGTGGCTAGTGGTGAATAGATATAATTCTAACATTTTATTTAAGATGGTCTTGCTTTAACGTGCAATTTAGAATCACATTTTATTCCTAGTACATAGATTTTTCTTTAGAGTCTCATTTGATTTTTTAAAAATAATTGAAAATTAACATTACAATACATATTTATAAAAATAAAAATTATTAGCACTCTAGGGGCAAAGGAGGGAGATATGGGACACATGCTGGAAATAGGGGTGGAGGGAGAACAATTATGATGGTGGGAATGGCCCTGATTCATTGTCATTATATACCTTAAATATTACTGTGAAAAATGTGTTATTATATGAAATTAGTGTTTCTTTTTCATATAATCCAGTTATAGAATATTTTTATTCTCTTCCATCTTGATTTGAAAGAGAACATTAAACTTTTTTACTACGTAATAACCTTGACTGACATTTATTCTTTATAATATTGTGAGGACTTTATGACCATGATTGTGTTTCATTCTCAGTTTGGTAAAACAAAGGTTAAACAAAAAGCATTTTTGATTATTTGATATTGTCTGAAAATCTCACTGAAAGAAACAATAAAATATAATGAACCTAACTTCTTCCAAAGTGAATGTTTATTTCATCCTCTCTTATTTATATATGAGCAGGGAATGCCTGCCACAATCTCTGCCAGCCCCAACAGTAGATGTACAATTAAGCTGCAGTCAGTCCCAGGTCTCAGTGCTTGGAGACAGGACAGATGCTTGAGATCCCTAATGAAAAAATAAAGGGACACACATTAAAGCTGATACTCATAACTAGTCCTTTTAGTTGTGCCAAAGAGAATAAAAATTTCAATATTGTTTGCTCAGTTACTGTGAGCAGTAGATTTTCTTTAAATTATTTTAAAATAGCCATGTTATTTCTCTTGGTGGCAGATGTTCAATTTCACCCAATTTTATTTAGCAACTGAGCTGATAATAATATAAGCACAGTCCATATTATTACTGTATAATTAACTTTGTATATTGTACACAAAATTTAATTTATATCAGTCACAAACTTTAACTAATTTTACTTATTTTTTGAGGGTGAAGGTATCTCTCAAAGAGTGTTTTGGACACCCAGAAGTTTCTCCTAAAATTAATGGGCCTGGGCCTGACAATACAGTGCTGTTGGTGCTTAGAGGTCTCAAGGAATAGATGTAGGAAACTATAGGTTGGAATCTGGTTTGACCAATGAAAAACAAGTGCTTTAATCTCTATACTATCTGTTTCTCCATGTCCAATTCTCATTTCTTAAATATTGGTGTTTTTGCCATGGATTCAGTGATAGTTACTGTGTCTTGAAAGAAAATCAGTAACTACTGAAATACCCACAAAAATGTATCACTTTCCCTCAGGGATGTACATTCAGGATTGTTTACAACAACATATACATTTGATCATCACAAAAGAGCAAAGGGTTATTATTGAACCTAATTGGTAGATCCTAAGATACTGTAATATATTCTTCAATGATCAAAAGAGTCTTGCAATTTAAAGATTTTCAGCAAGAATTAATGGTACTTATTTAAAAAGTAGCCTATAATTAGAAAAATGTTGCTTAGTCTTTCTTCTTTTTCTTGAAATATTGTTGCCCTCCTAATCTTATCTCCTTCACTCTCTATTCCTTGAAGTAACTTCTGTTTATCTCTTCAGGAAAACATATCTAATATTATTTTTCTGTTACTTAGACATATTTTTGAATAATTTAAGCATAAGGGTTTTTATTTACTTTGGGGGTCACCACTGTTGTTTGAGATCATCAGAACTACACCAGGCAAGGGAGACCACAATATGCAAAGGATTAAGCATGTGCATGTCAGACCTGGGTTTAGCCCTTTGAACTATCTCTTCTGTTTCTGCATAGGACTAAAGTTCCTAAAATTCTGCATTAAACTAAATACTTCTCTAAATATACACATATATAAACATTCATGTTAGTAGAATAATAATTACTTACGTAACTGGTTGAATAAAAATTAATTTTTTGCTTATAAAACTTGTATTTTTTCTTGATTAGTCTAATAACTATAAATTTACTATTATACGCAAAACACAATGTTGGAAACAGTAGTTATCCTAATAAATTAAGTCCAGTATATGTAGCACCAAACAACATACATATTCAGAAGGGCATACAAATTACCATCACATAGAATGCTCATCAAATTACAAATTACTACTAATATTTTAGGCCAACATTGCAAATATAATTGAAACATATATATATATATATACACATTAGTAATTCAATACTAAATGCATACCTTTCTTCTCTTGACCTTATTTATGTCAAATGATAGAAATCTTTTTTTTATTAAGTTATATAGATCTTTTACATATTTAGAAACCCAATATATTTTGTAATAGGTTAAATACTCCAAAAAACTTTACTATAATTATTTTCTCTGTTAATTATTACATAACCTATTTCTTTTTTAATATTTTTATTTTGATCATAGTAGCTTACATATTATTGACAATAATATTTTAGGTACATATTTACATAAAATCAGGGGGGATTTCCATCACCAATTTGTCCTCCCTGCACTTCCATTTTCGTCTTACCTCCCATATCCTCTTTCCTCACCCCAGGGCTGCTAGAATGTGTGGTCCCCTCTGTACCTAGCCTACTACTTAGTAGACTTGCACCTGTTTGGTCTTGGTGCCTCCCTTATTTCCCCCTCTAACTGGGAGGCAGGACTAGCTAGTTCAAGTTACGTGGTTTTGTTTGAAGAAGAGAAAAGTAATAAACAGGGGTAAAAGTCTAATATGCTGAAAATGGGCGGAATCCTTCTAGAGGCTCTCATCATCGTTTTGAGAGTCGAAGGAGAAAAAAGAAGGAGAAACACTCCACCAGTACAAAAAGAAGTTTAAATATCCAGTGAGGACTCCAACAATAACTATAAGCACCACAAAAAAAAAAAGAAAGAAAAAAAAAGCCATGGTCTTCAGATAAGAAACCTGGCAGAGCACATAAAGAAAAAAAGAAAAGAAGAGAAAAAAATAAGTATAAATGGGGGCAACAACTTCAATAACCACACTAAAACAAAGAAATCGACCAAAAATAGATTGGTTAATAATAATAATAAAGATAAAAAATAATATGTAAAAATTAAACAATGTTTTGTGCTTTTTGCTTTTTTTTTCCCTCCTGCCCTGGCACAGTAAATATTGGGATCATTCGAAAAGGAATTCAGTTGGCCTAAAAGATATGGGGTTTCTCCACCCTTGGAGTATATTGTCATGGGATTAACTATAGACTCTGTTCAGGATCATTTACTCTCCCAGTGGTGCTTTCATGGTGTTTGGAAGACTTCTGCTTCATCCTGGGTGATGAAATCAGACCTCTGCATCTAGAGATCTCAGTATCTGCACAGATCCAGGAGTGGGATTTATGATGAAGTCTTTTTTTGTGGTTCTAGAAGTTCTGTTCCCTCAGTGTCATTTTAATCCATCTTCTGCGGTTGGTGGTCTTGGTCTTTGCACTGAACTTAGGATGGCACCTAGGATAGTGTCTTTCTTTGTGTTTCCAGAAGCCCCATTCCATTGCAATAGTCTCTGCCAGACATTTGAAACTGGAGATCATGGTAATTGTGCAAGTCGTAGTTCAAACTCTAGACTACGGCTTTTTTATTGGTCCCAAGATATTATACAGTCTGGTCATGGCTCTAGCAGCCAATCATCTGTAAATCACGATCTTGGCTTTTGGACCTACCAAAGGGTGACAAGTCTTCTGATTTTGTCCTATCGTTAGCTGGTAAGGTAGGATAACCTGCTCTTAGGTCAAGTTGTTCCCATTTTCCTCGTTGTCAGGATATCATATTAGAGCTGGCACTTGTTGGTGACCCAGCAGTATTAAGGCTGTCCCGGATGGGATTTGTTTCCTGCAGCTGTTGTGAAGAAATGTGCTGTTTCTATGTCTGTGATCAAGGGTTCAAGGCTGGATGAATGGTGTCTAGTCACCTGAGGTCTAAGTTGAGTCCACGTGACATATTTTCAAGTTAGGAGATATCCCTGTATTGTAAACAACTATGAGTTCCTATGCCTAGTAGATAAGAGCTCTTTTTTATATGTAATATTTCCCCTTTTTAGTGTGCCTTTGCAGAAAGAAATGGTGCTACATTATATTGTCAGTGTATTTTGGGGTGGACAGATAGGAAAACAGAAACAGGTCATACACCCAAAAAAGATAAAAATAGATATAAAAATATATGTGCTCACATATGGATATGTAGAACAGACATTTTTTAAAAAAATGAATGAATAAAGTATTTAAAGGACCAAAATGATGCAAAAGACTACCTTACATTTGGGGAAAAGCAGGTAAAAAGATGGTGTGATACAGGTTTTATACTTATGTTGGAAGTACAGGTTTTCCCATTGTTTTTTGGGTTTTTCTTGTGGTGTGTGGGTTCCCAGGCACATTTCCATCACACCACCTGACCTTCTTCAGATGGGCAAATATTTGTGACAGGGAGGTCTTGGAAGAGCTCTTGCATTGGGGATACTTTTAGAGATAAGTCCAGTTTCAAGTAACAGTCCACGTTAGGGGGAGTTGGTAGGGAGTGCCGCGCAGCATGAGTTTGCAAGGGAGTTGGCTGCCTTTTCTTGCAGGGGACGAGGTGTGCGTTTGACTGGGTGTCCCTTTGCTTGGGTGCTAGGTACTGGTTCGTTGGGGTAGAAAATCAATCTTGATGCCTAATAGATTAAGGACTGAGGGTTAAGAGTTTTAATATGGTGGGAGGTCTGGATGGGATTGAGGGGTGTAGGGATAGTTGGAATTCCAAAGGGGGGAAAGAGGAAGGTATATGGAAGGAGTATAAAGAGAGAAAAGAGAAAAAAAATACATTAGAAAGAAAGGGAGAAGAGAAAATGAAAAAAGAGAAGAAAAGAAAAGAAAAAAATAAAAAGAAAGTAGTGAGAAGAGAGGAGAAAATAGCAGGGGAATGCTAGTTTGCTTGAATGTGTTCAATGAGTAAGACCTGTAGAATAAGTCTGTATGTCGCAGTTGCTGCTTCGGTGGTCTGATTGGTCACATACTTCAATTCCTAAAAGAAGGTATGGCCTAAAGATAAAGTTTATGCTAAAGAGTTTTCTTGGGATCATATCCTAGTGCAAGCCGTGTATGGTATCTCGTGTGACGGAGCCCCAAGCTGCCATCATAGTTTGTCCACCCTCTGTATCCAAGAACGCCTGTGGATAGAAAAGCTGAGTTTATTTTAAATATAATAAGATAAAGGCATTAAAACTTAGTGTTATGGGATGTTTCCATTGGAGTCAGTGATTTCCCATGGTATTCTTTACCTGTGAACCTGTATACAATCTCTAAGGGATTATTATGAGCCTTTATTGTAGAAGGCTAAATGCATAACTAGTCTCTCTATGCTGCTGTTTCTGGTGTTGCTGATTTTTTTGTGGTATAATGTGTAGTCAAGAGTTGTGTTGTTCCTTTTTCATGTATTTTGGGCACTGCTCCCGAGTATATGTTGACTATTACAGTGTTTGGGGTTTCTACCCTGTTAAACCTGTTATTTGATTTTTGAGTATTAGTTGTGCATAAGATGTGTGTTCAGAATAGTGATATCATTCTGTGTTTATCTTTTGTCTTCTGACTTACTTCATTTAACATAACATGTTCTAGGTCCATCCACATTGCTGCAAAGTCTGTGACTGTATCATTTCTGACTGCCATGTAGTATTCCATTGTGTATAAATACCACATATTAATGATCCATTTATCTGTTGTTGGACATCGAGGTTGGTTCCAATACTTGGCTATTATACTGAGTGCTGTGATAAATAGTGGGGTGCATACGTATTTTGAAATGATTGTCCTTCCAATTTGGGGGTAGATACCTAGGAGAGCAATTGCTGGGTCAAATGGCAGCTCAATTCTGAGTTCTTTGAGCACTCTCCAGACTGTTCTCCATAGGTGTTGGAATAGGGGGCATTCCCACCAGCAGTAGATGAGAGTTCCTTTCATACCGCATCCCCACCAACAGAGATTGTTCCCATTATTTTTGATGTGAGCCATCCTTACTGGTGTAAGGTGGTATCTCATTGTTGTCTTGATTTGGATCTCCCTAATGATGAGTGAAGGTGAGCATATTTTTATGTGTTTGTTGGCCATCCTTCTGTCTTCCTCAGAGAAGTGTCTATTCATTTCATCTCCCCATTTTTATGGCTTTATTTGGTTTTAGGGGGCTCAGATTTCTGAGTGCTTTGTATGTTTTAGATATCAGCCTTTTATCTGATATATTGAGTGAAAAGATTGTTTCCCATTCTGTTAACTGTCTTCTTGTGTTAAATAAGGTTTCTTTCGCCATGCAGAAGCTTTTTAGTTTGATTTAGTCCCATTTGTTTATGTTTGATGCTAAAGTTCTTGCCATTGGTGCTCCATTCTTGAAGACCTTTTTGATATATAGGTCTTCGAGTGTTCCGTCTATTTTATTCTCGATTAACTTTATAAATTCGGGTTTGATTTTAAGGTCTTTGATCCATTTTGAGTTGACTGTTGTATAAGGAGTATGACTGTTGTATAAGGAGTATATTGTATAAGGAGTATGTATGGGTCAATTTTCACTTTTGTACATGTGGTTTTCCAGTTGTTAACAACACCATTTTTGAACAGACTTTCTTTGTCCATTTCAAGTTCTTGCCTCTTTTATCAAATATTAGTTGGCTGTATATCTGGGGTTTATGTCTGGGAATTCTGTTCTGACCCACTGGTCTGAGGTCCTGTCTCTGTTCTAGTACCATGCTGTTTTTATCAGTATTGCTTTACATTATAGTTTCAAGTTAGGTAAGGAGATGCCACCCAGCTTCTTATTTTTCAGTATATGTTTGCCTATCCTGGGTCTTTGGTGGTTCCGGATTAATTTTTTGATTGATTGTTCTAATTCTTTAAAGAATGATGTCTGAATTTGGATAGAGATCTATATAGTAGTTTGGGTAGTATAGTCATTTTGACTATGTTAATTCTACCTATCCATGAGCATGGGATGTTCTTCCATTTCTTTAGATCCTCTTCAATTTCTTTCTGTGTTTTGAAGTTTCCCTAGTATAGGTCTTTCACTTCCCTTGTAAGGTTGATTCCTAGGTACCTGATATTTTTTATACTATTTTAAATGGAATTGTATTTTTAATCTCTTTCTCCTCGAGTTCGTTGTTTGTATATAGAAACACTACTGTCTTTTATGTATTGACTTTATTTCCAGCCACTTTGGTGTATTGGTTAATTGTTTCTAGGAGTTTTACTGTGGACTCTTTAGGGTTTTCAATGTATATCATCATATCATCTGCAAATATAGATAGTTTGAGTTCCTCTTTCCCAATTTGGATTCCTTTGATTCCCTTCTCTTGTCAGATTGCTATTGCTAGGACTTCTAAGGTTTTATTGATTAAGAGTGGAGAGAGTGGACAGCCTTTACTAGTTCCTGACCTTAGTGGGAATTCTTCTAGCTCCTCGCCATTAAGTATAATGTTGGCTGTAGGCTTTTCATAGATAGCTGTAACTATCTTGAGGAAGGTTCCTTCTAACCCTATTTTGCTGAGTGTCTTTAACATGAAAGGTGTTGGATTTTGTCGAAAACCTTCTCTGCATCGATTGATATGATCATGTGGTTTTTGTCTTTCTTGTTGATGTGATGTATCAGATTGATTGATTTGCATATGTTGAACCAACCTTGCGTTACTGGTATAAAACCCACTTGGTCTTGATGTATGATTTTTTGACGAAGTGCTGGATTCAGTTTGCTAAGATTTTGTTGAGTATCTTTGTATCTATGTTCATTAGTGAGATTGGTCTGTAGTTTTCTTTCTTGGTGGTGTCTTTGCCATCTTGGGAATGAGTGTAATATTAGCCTCATAAAAGTAGTTGGGGAGAATGCCTGTTTTTTCTATGGTTTAGAACAGCCTATAGAAAAGTGGTAGTAATTCTTCTTGGAATGTTTGATAGAATTCACCTGTAAATCAATCTGGGCTTGGACTTTTGTTCTTAGGAAGTTTTGTAATTACATCTTCAATTTCCTCTGAGGTGATTGGTCTGTTTAGGCTTTCTAGTTCTTCCTTTTCCAGTCTTGGAAGAGGGTTTTTCCAAGAATTTGTCGATTTCTACTGTGTTCTCTAACCTAGCTGAGTATAGTTTTTCATAATATGATCTCATTATATGTTGTATTTCTTGGGGGTTTGTTGTAATCTCTCCCCTTTCATTTGTGATCCTACTGATTTGGGTGATTTTCCTCTTTTTTTTTGGTGAGTTTTGCCAGTGGTTTGTCTATCTTGTTTTTTTTTTTTTTTTTCAGAAAACCAACTCCTGGTCTCATTGATATTTTGTATTGTTTTCTTAGTTTCTATGTTGTTTATTTCTGCTCTGGTTTTTTATTATTTATTGCCTTCTGGTTGTGGTTGGATTTCTCAGTTGCTGTTGTTCCAATTCCTAGAGGTGATCCTTTAAACTGTTGATATTTTCATTTTCCTGTTTCCTGACATAGGCCTTTATTGCTATGAGTTTCCCCCTAATTACTGCTATGTACCACAAATTTTGACATGTTGTCTCTTCATTATCATTTGTCTCAATGATTTTTTTTTCTTCCTTGAGTTGTTCTTTTATCCAGCTGTTGTTGAGCAGCATGTAGTTTAATCTCCAGGTATTAGTTTCTCTCCATTGCTTCTTCTTGAAGTCAATTTTGACCTCTGTTGCATAGTGATCTGATAGGTACTTCTAATGATCCTTACATTTGTGGTATATATAGGTTGGCTTTGTATCCTAAGATATGGTCTATTCTGGAGAATGTTCCATGTGAGCTAGAGAAGAATGTGTATTTTGCCTTCTGGGGATGTTTATTAGCCCTAGATCTTCTAATTTTTCATTAACTGCTCTTATTTCTTTGCTATTTTTCTGTTTGGCAGATCTGTCCAGTGGTGATAGTGGAGTATTGAGGTCCCCTACTATTATCACATTTCCCTTCATGTGTTTCTCCAGGTTTGCGAGCAGATGTCTCACATATTTTGCTGGCTCTACATTAGGTGCATATATATTGACCAGTGTTAGTTCTTCTTGATCTAATGCTCTCCTGATCAGTAAGTAGTGACCCTCTTTGTCTCTGATCACTTTCTTGACGTTGAATGCAATTTGGTCTGATATAAGAATGGCTGTCCCTGCTCCTTTTTGTTTTTCATTGGCCTGAATAACTATTTTTCATCCTTTTATTCTAAACCTGTGCTTATCCTGTAGTTGTAGGTGTATTTCTTGCAGACATCAGAAGTCTGCTTTATTTTTCCTAATCCAGTTCTCTACTATGTGTCTTTTAATTGGAGAGTTTAGTCCATTGACATTTAGGGAGATTATTGACAGAGATGACTGCTGTGCAGTTGTGTTGTGTAGGGTGGTTGTTGTTACAATTGGGGGTTTGGATTGTGTAATTAGTTTCTGAGAAGGTCGTTTAGGATCAGCTTTGTTTGCACAAATAATTCAAGTTCATTCTTGTTTAAGAATGTTTTTAGTCTGCCTTCCCATATGTATGATAGTTTTGCTGGATATTGGACCGTGGGTTGGAAATTTCTTTCATTCTGTTGTTTAAATATGTCATTCCACTGTCTTCTTGCTTGTATTATTTCAAATGGGAGATCTGGTTTGATTCTTATGTCCCTTCCTTTGTACTTGAGTTATTTTTTCTCCCTTATTGCTTTAAGTTCATCTTTTTCTTTGTTTTTTTGCCATTTGGATTACTATATGTCTTGGTGTTGGTTTATTACGGTCTATTTTATTAGGGACTCTCTTCACTTCCTGGATTAGCATTGAAGTTTCTTTCCAGAGGGTGGGGAATTTCTCTGCTATTATCTCCCTGACTGCTTGTTCTTCCCCTTTTCCTACTTCCTCCCCTTCTGGTATACCCACAATTCTTAGATTGTTTCTTTTGTCCTTGTTCATTAGCTACTGGATTTTTCCTTCCAGGGCTTTGCCTTTTATTTCTTTGTTGGTTTCTTGATCATTTTTTTATTGAAGTTTTCCTTTGAGTTCTTCAGTGTGCTTTTCTAACTCTGTGTTTCTGCTCATAAGGCTTGTTACTTTGTCTTTTAATTCCTTCAATTCTTTTTGTATGGAATCTCTCATGTTCTTTAACATTTCTTCTTTAATTCAACTGATTTGTTCATCCATAGATTTCTTATACTCGGTAGCTAGCGTTTCTTTAATTTCTTTTTATCAATTCTTGCATTTCCTTCCTCATTGCTGCTTTTAGGTCACCTTCCCATGGATCTGTGCATTTTGGTGGAATTGGAAACTTGCTAGGGTTTGTCTCCGTATCTCCAGATGTTAGGGTTCTCTTTGATTTACTCATATTTCTTTGCATTTATTGGTGTGGTTTGGAGTGCTGTGCTTTCTAAATTCAGTCTTTTTTGATTCTCTGTGGCTTGTGGATGGGTTCCTTCCCTGAGAGTGGTTCTAGAGGGGCTGTTGGGTGAGCTCGCTGAGGTTTGGCTCCTCCTCTGCTCTTTATGTGGCCTGATCAGTTGCTTTGCCTTTTTGTTGTCAGCTAGTGCAGGTCCTCTTCTGGCCACAATGGTGGAGGACACTGTTGAGTCTAGCTCTTTCTCCCCCCACCCTGCTACCTGGAGGTCAGCCTTCCTTCAGTGGGTCTGGTCAATTTCCTTCTCTTTATTCCTGTCAGCCAGTGCATTTCTGTTTCTGGCCACAATGGTTGCAGGTGCTATTGAGCCTTGCTCTCTGATCCCTCTTCTATCTGGTTATCAATGAAGCTCCGCCCCCCTCAAGCTTCAGCAGAAGAAATTCCTCCAGCCAAACCCATCTGGTAGCTGACCTCAGCCCTTGGGGATACTCAGGTCCACTCTGGGGTTCAGGGGGGGTAGATTGCTCTAGGTTACCCAAAGGTCCAGGTGGCAGGTCCAAGCTCACCCAATCTATTGGTTCCAGCCTGTCCCAGCGGACAGAGTGGGTCTGGAATAGGCAACTCTGACCAGCTACGTACCAGGGAACTGCACTCCCCTGTCTAAGCTCAGGTCGGGTGGGGTGATCTTTGGGGATAGGAGAGTGAGGCGGCAGGTAAGGGGATCTCTGTGCACCCATGTGGAGCGGCCCCAGGAATGCACTCACCCTGGGGACCAGCGCATGGGGTTGCTGACGCATGGGGTTGCGGACGCGCCCCACCCTGCGTGCCCAGGTGGGGCGGCCTCAGGGCACTGCACTTACTCTGGGGATAGGCACGTAGGCTGGTGGGCATGGAGGTCTCCATGTGCCCACATGGGGCAGCTCCAGGGAAATGCACTCACCCTGGGCACAGGTGCAGGGCTCGCTGAGTGCCCAGGTGGAGCAGCCTCAGGGCACTGCACTCACTCTGGGGACAGGCACACAGGCTGGTGGGTGCAGAGGTCTCCATGCGCCCACCTGTAGTGGCCCCAGGGGAATGCACTCACCCTGGGCACCGGTGCGGGGGGGTTGAGGACGCGGGGGTTCTGCTTGCCCAGGTGGAGAAGCCTCAGGGCACTGCATTTACTCTGGGGACAGCACACAGGCTACCTACCATTGGTCTTCAAACTATGGCCCGCTTGCCACATATTGTATTTATTCCCATTTTGTTTCACCACTTCTAAATAAGATATATGCAGTGTGCATAGAAATTTGTTCATAATTTTATTTTTACTATAATCTGGCCCTCCAACATTCTGAAGGACAGTGAACTTGCACTCTGTTTAAAAAGTTTGAGGACCCATGAAACCTATTTCTAATCATTGTATATACTTATATTTTCTACAACTATAAACAAAAATTTTGACTAGAGTTAAAGAAATATATTTTGTTTGCCTATTCAAGTGCTGAATAGAAAAGAATATTTAGTGTATGCTATTTATGAGTGTATGCTGAGAGATCACCTGTCATTTAACAAGTGAGAATTTCAGGCATTTCTTTATAATAAAATTCAAAATTTTTATTTTTCATTGTAAATGAATCATCTAAGCAAGAACATATAAAACTGCTACTATAAGAAAAATTTGAAGTATCCTTAGTGATATTTGCAACAAAGATTTTTCCCTGAGTTTATATTGCAAACAACAGCACATGACAAAGCACATGAAAGATTAATTTACATGCTTTCTTTTTGTATGCTAATTACAAAATTAAAAATATATTGTCAAGCAGCATTTCCTCTTTCTTTCATCACCTAGTCCTGAATGAACATAACATATTCCTTTCTAATTATTCTGAACTTTTTAAATTTTTCATCTTAAAACTAATTTATTCAATTGTACATTTGTATTTGGATTCTCACCTTTTACTTGTGACAAGGCAGTCAAGATTTTATAATAAATAGACCAGTTTTGAATGGAAAGAAAATTTTTCTCTGCTTCTAGATGTTCAAAATTTTATATAGCTTTACAAAATAAAGGTTTACTTGGAAAATAAATTTCTGCAATGAAAATTTCCAATAATGATAGGGAAGAGATGGATGTCAAGAAGGCAATCCCATTCACATTAGTGCCACACAAACTCAAATATCTTGAAGTCAACTTGGCTAAAGATGGGAAGGACCTATACAAAGAAAACTATAAAGCCCTGCTCCAAAAAATAAGAGAGGACACACGGAAATGGAAACACATACCCTGCTCATGTATTGGCAGGATTCACATCATTAAAATGGCAATACTCCTCAAAGCATTATACAGATTTAACGTGATCCCCTTAAAAATACCCATGATGCTCTTCAAAGAAGTGGATCAAACACTTATGAGTTCATCTGGAAAAATAGCTAAAGCATTAATAGGGAAAAGGAAAATGGGAGGCATTACTTTCCCCAACTTTCAATTGTAGTACAAAGCAATAGTTATAAAAAAAATGGTATTGGAATACAGACAGACCCTCAGATCAGGGGAATAGGCTTGAGTTCTCAGAGAATGTTCTCCAGACATACAATCACCTAATTTTTTGACAAAGGAACAAGAAATCACAAGTGGAGGAGGGAAAACCTCTTCAACAAGTAGTGCTGTCAGAACTGGTTAGCCACTTACAAAAAAGCGAACATAGACCCCCCAGTTAACATCATGTACGAAGGTAAAATCCAAATGGATTAAAGACCTTGATATCAGACCTGAAACTATAAGGTATAGAGAACAACATGTAAGTAAAATACTTCATGACATTGAGACTATAGTTATCTTCAAGGAGGAAACTGCACTTTCCAAACAAGTGGAAGCAGAGATCAACAGATGGGAATATATTAAGCTGAAAGTGTCTGCATCTGAAAAGATATAGTGCCCAGGATACAAGAGCCACACACCATATGGGAGAAACTATTCACCCAACGCTCATCAGATAAGGGTCTAATATCCAAAATATAAAGGGCGCTGACAGAACTTTACAAGAAAAAAAAATCTAATCCCATCAAAAAATGGGGAGAAAAAATGAACAGACACTTTGATAAAAAAAGAAATAGAAATGGCCAAAAGGCACATGAAAAAATGCTCCTTGTCATTAATCATCAGGGAGATGCAAATCAAAACAAAGATGAGATACCATCTCAACCACAGAGATTGGCATACATCACAAAGAATGAGAACAATCATTGCTGGCGGGATGTGGAGAGAAAGGAACTCTTATCCACTGCTGGTGGGTATGCAGTCTAATCCAACGTCTATGGAAAGCAATATGGAGATTCCTCCAAAATCTGGAAATTGAGCTCCCATTTGACCCAACTATTCCACTCCTAGGGATATTTCTTAGGACCACAAGAATACAATACAAAAACCCCTTCCTCACACCTATATTTATTGCAGCACTATTCACAATAGCCAGGCTCTGGAAACAACCAAGATGCCCTTCCACAGATGAATGGCTAAAGAAACTGTGGTACATATACACAATGGAATATTATGCAACCATCAGGAGAGATGAAGTCATGACATTTTTCTATACATGGATGTACATGGAATCTATTATGGTGAGTGAAATAAGTCAGAGAAAGATAGAGAGATGCGGAATAGTCTCATTCATCTATGGGGTTTTAAAAAAAAATAAAAGTCATTTTTGTAACAATCCTCAGAGACAATGAGAGGAGGTCTGGAACTTCCAGCTCACTTCATGAAGCTAACCACAAAGAGTGGTGAGTGCAGTTATAGAAATAACTACACAGAGAACTGCCATAATCATGTGAATGAATGAGGGAACTGGAAAGCCTGTGTGGACTACAGGTGGGGTGGGTGGGATAGAAGGAGATTTGGGACATTTGTGGTGGAAATGTTGCACTGGTGAAGGGGGTGTTCTTTTCATGACTGAAAACTAATCACAATCATATTTGTAATCAAGATGCTTAAATAAAGATAAATAGAAAAAAATTCCACGAAACTATAATCTTCTGCTGATACTTCAAATATAAAATAAGGACCAAAAACTAGTTTTGAATCCAAAAATTATTAAAGAATATAGTTTATCTTTCTTACTTTCCAAGTTATTTATTATAGTGAGGGATATTGAAATTAGGTCATAACACCAACCCCAAATCTAGCTCAAGTTAGATATGCTTTTAAATAACAAAATTGTAGTTAGAGAAATTATGGCATATATGCAGACATGTCATACAATTCAATTATGGGAATATGACATTGTGAAGCTTTTTGCTACTCTGTTGAAATTAAAATGACAGTGGTATCAAGTTCAGTAAATGAATCATATATTAAAAGATAAATAACTAATTATCAACTTACTGATGAAGACATTTTAACAAAGATCGGTCAATGCAAGAAGCTGGGATTCAGTTTAGACAGTCTGAGTAAAGAGGACCTCTTTCCGTTTATTCAAAGAAATCTGTTATAGTTGTTTAAACAATTCAATGTTAAGAAATTATAAATTTCTTCTTCACTAATAATCATTGATAAGTCTCAAATAAACATACATATTAATCAGGTTTCTCCAGGCTGCCAAATTGAAACAAAATATTTTATGTTTTTCAAGAATTCCCTTATAGAAATTATATAGCTTATAAAATCTCTGTGAATAAAAGTAATTTTACATAAAAAAACACATAAAAATAAACAAGAAGTTTTAAGAGAAAGGAAGCATATATTTTTAAATTAAAATATCAGTAGGAAAAAAATTTTCTTAACCTGAATGAATGTACCTGAATTCACTTAAAATGCCAGGACACATTTTATAATTCTGAACACTGTTATCTACTCTGAATAATAATTTCCCTCCCACCTAACTCCCTTTAGAATGTTGATTGAAAGAGATACTTCCACTTTCTGTTTTAAACTATTATAGTTATTGCTCGTATCCTGCAATTGATCCATTAACTTTCAAATGGAATGTCTTTCAATACTGGATAAAATATTTGCTTTTATACAGTCTCATTAAGAGATCTCTGGAGCCTTCTCAATGATTTAATCTACTGGAATACTGATTTGGTAATTGTAAGTGCTATTAAGGTTTAGCTGAAAAATAATAGACAACATTATTATAATTGCAGACATGTATATAATCCTTTAGAGTGTATACATTGATTTTTTTTCAGGTTTAATCCTGTTGTAAAATACATCTTGTACCCAAATTCCATTTTGTACATGAGAATATTAAACTGCAGAAAAATGAAAATAATCAAATTCAACTAAAAAGAATTTAGTAAAAATAAGATTCATTTTATATTCTTTTTTTAGTTATTTTTATATAGTTTTTATTTTCTATGTTGTCTATCCTTAGTGAAATTTTGTAATTTGTGTTAGCATATTGGGTTTTAATTTAGAATTATATTCTTTTCAGTTTAAGGAACATTTTTTTTCTAAATAAATAACCAATTCATTTGGTCATTCAATGATAACCAAGAGGGGCTGGAGCAGTGGTGCAAGAAGGCATCTGCCTTGCTAATGCTAGCCTAGGATGGACTGCAGTTTGATCCCCCAGTGTCCCATATGGTCCCCCAAGCCAGGAGCGATTTCTGAGCACATAGCCAGGAGTAACCCCTAAACATCACCGGGTGTGGCCTAAAACAGAAAAAAAAAAGAAACGAGAATGAGTAAAAAGCCCACATGTTTATTTTTATTTGTAAGTGTATATTATGTAGACTCAAATAAATATTTCTGACTTTTCTAAATTTTTATTTCTAAAAGTTAGTGCAGGCTCCAGAATTTCTTCCAGATTTTGGACCTCGTGGTTTCTGGTAAACCTAGTGGTGCTTGAGGCCTACACTTGTTCTATATTTAGGGGTTGCTCTGAGCAGTACCATGATAGAACCCACACCTACCATGTGCTGAGCATGTACTCAGCCCATTATGGTATTATTCGGTACCCAAGTTTTTTTAAGTAAAGTATGAATATGTACCCTGTATACATACATCTTAATACCTATTACAAGGAGGAAAAGGGGAGGAAGGAAGGAAGAAAAGAAGGAGGAAGGGAGGGAGGGAGGAAGGAAAGAGGGAGGGAGGGAGGAAGAAAGGGAGGGAGGAAGGGAGAAAGGAAGGGAGGGAGGGAGAAAGGAAGGAAGGGAGGGAGGAAGGAAGGAAGTGAGGGAGGAAGAAAGGAAGTGATGGAGGAAGGAAGGGAGGGAGGAAGGAAGGGAGGGAGGGAAGGAGGAAGGAAGGGAGGGAGGAAGGAAGGAAGGAAGTGATGGAGGAAGGAAGGGAGGAAGTGATGGAGGAAGGAAGGGAGGGAGGAAGGAAGGGAGGGAGGGAGGGAGGAAGGAAGGGAGGGAGGGAGGGAGGAAGGAAGGAAGGACAAGTTTTGGGATGAGACCATGCAAAGTAATGGTATGGAAATAAAACAAAATGGGGAAATAATGATTCTAGGTCAAAATGTCATGTAATTTAGGAATAAGAATTTGGTGACACAGATGATGAAAGTGTCTGTTAAAAAGAGGAAATTTACTAATTAAATACAATTTTGTATCATAAAATGAATGCAAAGACAGTAAATAAATGATTGTCTTTGTCAACAAAGGGAAGGAGCAGTATAATTACACCTTAAATAAGATGTAAATTTATCAGCTTCAAGGTCATTTGTGTGATTCTACTAAATTATGGGATGAATATGACTATGTTAAGCAGGTAGAACACCTAATATAGCTTTTAATTCTGTGGGAGAAAGGCATGATGTTTCAAGAGTATGTTTAAAATGATCTCTCATGAGCTTATGGTTAGTGCTGAGCACCAATTTTCACACATGACCTCAATCCATGTGGTCAAGCCCTATTTTAAAATCTTCTACCTTTCTTCATGTAAAAATAAAGCTAGAAAGGGTTAAAAATAGTTCCCTGCATGAACAGAAACAAACAGCAGGTAAGTAGTTAGGGTGTTTGTGCTTGCTTTGCACCCAGTTGACTCAGAATCCTATATGATTCCTGACCAGTGCCAGAAGTAAGAACCTAATATACCACCAAATGTGCTGCCCACATCACCTTCAAAAGTATTTTGAAATTAATATTTAAGTTTCAGTTGCTCAATGGGAGAGTAGAAATTAATTACCCAATTTTCTCTTGTTGACTACCAATTTGAGGCATTAAATTCAACATTTATCTCAATAGACAGTGTTTAACATAGGATGAGTTCCTTATCAAGATTTCTGTCATTTTTTGTGCTTATAATAATGCACTTATATTTCACATTCTATTTTACTATTCATCTTAAGTCACCTATGACTGTGCTTAACTGTGGCTGATTTTCTCATGGACTTCAATATACTTTTAACATAGTTTTATTTTTATGTGACAAAGATTTTCATAGATTTATAAGTATTTTAATTAGTTTAATTCCTGAAGATATAAGAAACTTATATTTATTGTTCTGTCAGAAAATTTTATTCACTTTACAATTCTAGAAAATTATTTAAATACTTTATCATATTGCAATAGTAATCAAAATTTTTTAAACAAATTTTATATTCTTTTAGGCATTTTAATTTTCTCTAAAGAAACTTATCAACTATTAGGAATTTAATTAAGTCAACAAAATCTTATAAATATTGGATAAATGTTTATAATACATGTATGTAAATTTAGCAAGACTTTGATATATAAGCATTCCAAATCAATAATCCACTAACACTTTAATTAGATTTATATAGCTGTAAATCAATGTAAAAATTCTGTTAATTTTAACATATGCAAAAATGGTATGTAGATTCTCCTCAAGCTAAAAATATTTAATTTATAGTAATTAAAAATATCTGAGAATTCCAAATTGAAATTAACTTTAGCCAAACCGTATGTGTGTACTTTCTTAAGCCTTTTTTTTTTTAAAGATGATTATGTTTGCTCTTAAATATTTTCTGTTTTCACTTTCTTTTAACAAAATCAATTCCACTGAAACTATCTCTGCATGCTATTTTACATTGCCTTAAATTTGAATGATAGGTTATTTGTGGGCAGAGGCAAGATTTAGAACTTCAAAACTGAGTAATGCAGTTCTTCCAAACTAATTTTTAGACTAGAATCAAATAATTAAGTAGAGGAAAAGAGGCTTTTAAACAAATGGTTCTAAAGTATTAAGGCATCAAAAGGCAAACAAAATTTTTGTAAACACAAAACTATCTTGATCTAAAATTTATATTGACACTCAACATTTACTCAAAATGGAACACTAAACAAACTTCAGGACCAGAACTATAATACAGTAGGTAGGGCATTTGCCTTTTATTTAGCTATTAGGGATCAATCCCTGGCACCAAAGAGAGCCAGGAATAATTCCTTTTTACAGAGCCAGGACTAATCCCGGAACATCATAGGGTGTGGCCCCCAAAACTCTAAATAAACTAAAATAAATAAATAATTTAAATTTCTTGTTAGAAAATATGAAAAGCATGAACTACATAAAAAAAAACAAGAACAAAAACCTAGGGTTAGAGCCAATCAAAATTTAAACCTATTCTGATAAATACAGTATTTTTAAATAAAAAAGTTAACTTTGAGAAAATAAACCTCCACAGAAAAAAAATCTCAAAACATAACAACAAACAATCCACTAAAATTACAAAGTACAAATATGCAATCATTCCATATAGAGAATATGCATATTTCAAAGAAATTTATGTAAATAATAGTCAAACTTATATCTGATAATGAATAGCTATGATGAATTAAAATGGCAAAAATAGGGCCAGAGCAGTAACACAGTGGTAGGGCATTTGCCTTACATGAGGCTGTCCTAGGAGGGACTTGGTTTCGATCCCCAGTGTCCCATATGGTCCTCCAAGTCAGAAGCTATTTCTGAGCACAAAGCTAGGAGTAATCCCTGAATGTCACCGAGTGTGGCCCAAAAACAAAATAAATAAATAAATAAATAAATAAATAAATAAATAAATAAATAAAATAGCAAAAATAAAAGAACAATCACAGTATTGGAGAAAATATGAAAAACTAGAAATTGACATTAATTAAATTAATTAATTTAATAAATAGTATTTATTATTTAATAGATTATAAAATTTTATAGTCACTCTCTGTGAGATGGCAATAAACATATTACTTTACACACACATGCAGTCATTTCAGCAATAATTTTCTTTTTTTTTTTAATTTTTATTTTGATCATAGTGGCTTACATATTGTTGACAATAATATTCTAGGTACATATTTACATAAAATCAGGGGGGATTCCCATCCCTAAATTGTCCTCTCTACACCTCCGTTTTTGTCCTACCTCCCATTACTTCTTCCCTCACCCCCAGGGTGGCTAGAATATGTGATCCCCTCTGTATCTGACCTACTACTTAGTAGTCTTGCATCAGTTTGGTCTTGGTGCCTCCCTTATTTCCCCCTCTAAGTGGGGGCAGGGCTAGCAGTTCAAGTTAGGTGGTTTTGCCTGTAAAGGAGACAATGAGTAAACTGGGGTAAGAGTCTAATATCCCAAAAATGGGCAGAATCCTTCTAGAGGTTCTCCTCATCGATTTGGATAATGCAGGAGAAAAAGAAGGTGAAACACCCCATCAGTACCAAAAGAAGTGTCAAATATCCAGTGAGGACTCCAGTTATATCGATAAGCACCACAATAAACTGATAAAAAAAATACAAACAAAAACAAACAAACATATGAACAAAAAAAAAAAAAACTCGCCGTGGTCTTGAAATAAGAGACATGGTGTAGCACATAACGAAAGAAAAGAAAGAAAAAAAAAAGAATAATTGGGGACAACAATTTCAATAATCACATCCGAACCGAGAAATCGACCAAAATAGCTAGGTAAATAAAATTAATAATAACAATAATAAATGAAGGTAATATATATATTAATATATATATAAATATCCAAGGTTTTGTGCTTTTTGCATTTTTGTTTTTTCCCTCTGCCCTGGCACAGTAAATATTGGGGTCATTCGAAACGGAATTCACTTGCCCTATGAGATATGGGGATTCTCCGTCCTTGGAGTATACTGTCATGGGATCAGTTCTAGGCTTTGCTCAGGATCATTACTCTCCCGGTGGTGTTTTTTCTTTTTTCTTTTTTTTTTTTTTTTGGTTTGTTTTTTTGTGTGTGGAAGACTTCTGCTTTGTCCAGGGTGATACATTCAGAGCTCTGTGTTGAGTGGTCTCAGTATCTGTACAACTCCTGAGGTGGGCCTTATGGTGAAGTCAGTCTTTGTGAGTCTAGAGGTTCTGTTGCCTCAGTGCCAATTGGATCCATCTTCTGTGGTTGGTGATCTTGGTCTTTGCACTGAACCTAGGATGGCATCTAGGATAGTGTCCTTCTTTGTGCTTCCAGAAGCCCCTTTCCGTTGCAGTTGTCTCTGCCGGACCTTTGGAGCTGGGGATCATGCTTATTGTGTCGGTCTTAGTTCAAAGCCTAGACTAGGGCTTTTTGATTGGTCCCAAGATGTATACAGTCTGGTCGTGGTTCTAGCAGCCAGTCCTCTGTAAATCACGATCTTGGCTTTTGGACCTACCAAAGGGTGCCACGTCTTCTGGTTTTGTCTTGTCGTTAGCTGGTAAAGTAGGCTAAACTGCTCTAAGGTCAAGTTGTTCACGTTTTCTTCATTGTCGGGATATCATGTTAGCGCTGGCCCTTGTTGTTGACCCTGCAGTATTGAGGCCGTCCCAGATGGAGTTTGTTTCTTGCAGCTGTTGTGAAGAGCTGTGCCGTTTCTATGCCTGGGAACCAGGGTTCAAGGCTGGATGAATGGAATCCGATCACCTGAGGTCTAAGTTGATTCCACATGACATATTTTCAAGGTAGGAGATATCCCTGTATTGTAAACAACTATGAGCTCCTATCTCTAGTAGGTAAGAGCTCTTTTTTTTTTTATGTAAGATTTCCCCTTTATTTATTGTGCCTTTGCAGGGGGAAGTGGTGCTCCATTATATTGTCGGTGTATTTGGGGTGGACAGAGTGGGTAACATAAGTAGGTCACATACCCAAATACGATTTAGAAAAAAAAAATTGCATGTGCCCACAAATGTATATGTAGGGCAAACATTAAAAAAAAAAAGGAAATATAATGAGTTAGTGAAGTTTTTAAAGGACCAAAGTGGTGCAAAAGACTACTTTACATTTGGGGAGAACAGGTAAAGAGGTGGTGTATTACAGGTCTTATGCCTATGTTGGAAGTACTGTTTATCCCCTTGTCTTTTGGATTTTTCTTGTGGTGTGTGGGTTCCCAGGCATCTTCCAATCTCACCCCCTGACCTTCTTCAGATTGGTATAAATTTGCAGCAGGGAGGTCTTGGAAGAGTTCTTGCATTGGGGATACTATTGGACCTAAGTCCAGTTTCAAGAAACAGTCCACTTTATGGGGAGTTGGTAGGGAGGGTCTCGCAGCATGAGTCCACAGGGGGGTTGGCTGTCTTTTCTTGCAGGAGATGAGGTGTGGGTTCGGCTGGGTGTCCCCTCCCCTGGGTGCTGGGTACTGGGTCGTTGGGTAGGAGGTCGATCTTGATGCCTAAAAGATTAAGGACTGAGGGTGGAGAGTTTCATTATGGTGGGAGATCTGGATGGGATTGAGGGGTGAAGGGATAGTTGGATTTCCGGGGGGGGAGAAAGGGGAAGGTATATGGGAGGGGTATGAAGGAAGAGAAAAGAGAAAATACCGTAGAAAGAAAGGGGGAAGAGAAAGGGAAAAAAGTAAAGAGAAGAATAGAAGAGAAAAAGAAAAAAGAAAAGAAGAAAAAAGGAAAAAGGAAAAAAAATATAAAATATATATATAAAATAATAATAATAAAGAAAAAAATAAAGTAGTGGATTTCAGCAATAATTTTCTTTCTGATCACATTTTTCCTCAAAGAAGTAAAAAAATTTGTCACAAAACGATTTATGTAGTAATTTATAGAGATTTTACTTTCAATAATCTAAAATGGAAATATCCTAGATATTTTAAGTAAATATCCTTATCCATTAATGAATATTTATGATATCTGTGATCAGGGTCACTCATGACTGTTCAGGTACCATTTGCAGTGCTGGTAGTCAAATCAGGATTGCCCACATAAAGACTAGCTCCTTAACATTTGTAGTATCTCATTAGCCATTTTATTGATTCTTGAAATATCAAAAATTTAGATGGGGAAATCAGATTAGGAGGATAATCAGATAATGGTTTCCAGAGATTCCAGAGTAAGTATAAGGAACAAAGAGATGTATTCCAGATGAAAATATTCTATTACTTACCACATTCAATATATAAATGGCAACATCTTGGTTGCAATAGATACTAATTCTTTTTTTTTTTTTTTTGGTTTTTGGGCCACACCCGATTGACGCTCAGGGGTTACTCCTGGCTATGTGCTCAGAAATCGCCCCTGGCTTGGGGGGACCATATGGGACGCCAGGGGATAGAACCGCAGTCCATTCCTTGGTAGCGCTTACAAGGCAGACACCTTATCTCTAGCGCCACCTTCCCGGCCCCAGATACTAATTCTTGATATTGTCATTGTGAAAATGGTGTAGAGTTTGCATGCAATCTCTCTGTATTCTTCCAGTAATTCTTACAGTAATCCACAATCCCTTCACCAAAATATTTACTAAAAACTCTTTGGAAAAGCCTAATTTATAATGACATGTCATATTAATTTTAAAATCTTAACACATCACAATCTAAAGTTATGATTTATTTGTCATCTTTGGTAATAAATTATAAACTCTCTGAGAGTAATAACCTTATCTACTTTGCTTGCCATTGTATTGTGCCATTTATCTGATACACAGACTCAAGAAATATTTATATATTGGCTACCAACTAAAAATTATTAAATTTGTGAAGTCAGTATTTTATCAACTTATCCCTATATTCAAAATTACTTTTCTGTCTACAGATAATGGTCAGATTCTGTAATTAATTCATTATAATAAAAATATTTCTTAGTTTTCTATCACACAACCTGATTTCTAAAGTACTTTTCCCACTCTGTCCTCAAATACAGTATTAATCATAATCTCATTTGCACAAGCAATTATTTTTTTCTGAAATTATCATAAACGTCTAGCTATTAATGCAAACCCTCCAATCCTTTAAGGCTCAGAACAAATCTTACCTCATCCACAAGACAGGCTTTTATCGATCTATTCGCCAGAGAATTCTAATACATTATAATGTAAGGTATCATTAAATAATTTCTTTTCCTGACTTCCTTTCTCTTCATGAAGCTTTTGTGGAGAGTACTATGGATAACTATTGACATAATTTATATAGTGACACATATTTTCCAACAGTTAAATATCAAAGATTTTTTATTCCTAAATCAGGGTTTCCTAATCTGCAGCAAGATTCATGTAGGAGAACTGGCATTTTCAGTCTTTACCAATAAAAGTATGAACAAAAGCATTTGCTATCAGGGTAGAAATGGGAGGATTTGGAAAACAATTTCTATACAGTCTTATACGTGGGTCATTTGTCTTTTCTTTTTTCTTTGAGTGGGAATATGGGTAGAAAAGTGTTTAATATATTAGTCTATAAAAAATGGTGACACACAGAGAATTGAGAATCCCCTTTATAATTTGGAAATCAATAGGGGACTGGCTCCAGAGTTTATAATCTAAAATTTACTTTAAGTATGACCTATAGTGACATTCAATTTACTAGGTATTGAGTAAAATAATAGAAAATATGGACACATTAAATGCTGATCATGTATATTAGTGACCACTTGCTGTATTACAAATATTCCACAATTTAGTACTTATAAAGTAAATATTTATTCTAATTTCTGTAATTTATTTGCATAAACATAATATATAGCTAGTTATCCCTGGTTTAAGGTCTTTCAGGTGGCAGCAATCAAGCTCTCAGTAAGGGAGACAATTTTTGAACTAAGAATTTGTGGGCTTTACTTGGATTGTGTTTACATTAAGTGGGTCCTGTTTATCATGAATTGATGTACTGTAGAAGTTCTGGACAATATGGTGTACTCAGTGCTATTTAATTAAAATGACAATCATTTCTTTCCAAAGAAAAGAAACATTACAGGACTATGCCAAATATAGCAGCTGACACACACAGGTGTGTGTGTGTGTGTGTGTGTGTGTGTGTGTTTCTGTAAGACAGAAATGGAGAAAAGTCATGAAGAGAAACAGAAAGGCTGAGAGAATGATAGAGAACCTACTTTCATCTTCAGCTTTGATGACCATCTTAGAAATTGCTATTCACATACAGGAATTCTAACTTGGATGACACCAAGTCTAAGATTTTTGATAACTTCACAAAAGATAGTGGATAATAGCAGATATTTGAACCAGTTTGCTGCACAACAACACACACACACACACACACACACACAAAATAGCTCAGTAAAGAAAAAAGAAGAAAAGAAAGGAGAAAAATGGGAAAAAATAAAAAAGACCTGTTACATTTTCAAATAGACTTTTCCATTACAAAGGCCTGAAGGTGTCTAGCTGATATAGTTCACAGGCTATAAAATGTTTTATTAAATAGTCTGAAGAATTTTCTATTAGCAGAAGAGGTAAAATAGGTGACATGAAAACAGAAGCTGCAAAGAAATGGCAATTAACAAACCATACAAATTCACATTCTCTGAATCACAGAAGCAAATGCCCCTTTCTCTTTCTTTATCTGATTTTCAAGAAAAGAGCAGATGTGGAAAATTGAGGAAGAACCTTAAAAAACAAACTTTGAATGATCAACAATGACTGGAGAATATTTGAGTAAAATTAGTAATGCCTGAGAGTCTCTTTAGGCATATAAATTAGGATGACTTTTCAGTATTTCATTTGGCAATTAATTCACTCTACTAGGATTTAGTTTAATAACTCAAATGTAGGGCTGAACTGAAAAAAACAGTAAACACTTGCCTAGCATGCAGTTGACTTAAATTCAATCTTACGCATCCCAAATGCTCCCCAAGTCTTCCAAGAGTGAGTTCTGAGCACACATTCAATAGCAAACCCTGTAAAATGTAAAATAACAAGTATCTTAACTTCATACATACTGAATATATCTTATTCCAAATTATACTAAAGAAATACAGAGCTCAAAATAATCTTATATAAACTATGGTATTGTATGAGATATGGTATGAGATATACATGTACATACCTCAAACCACATATATATGAAATTGAATAATGATCTAATGTTATGATTGGAAAATTATAAAATTGAAATTATTTATAAACAGATATAATTTATTTGACACATTTCTTTATTTTCTCTGGTTGGGGTGGGTTCATCTCATCTATAGTAGTAGGAGTGTCTTCAGGGGCAATCCTGACATAAAGGCTGCAACATTTACTGGTAACTCATGCCAAATTACAAAATAATCCTGATTTCTATGTACTACAATTTTAGTCTAGGAACTATTTCCATGCTATAATTCACTATATAAACATTGCTCTAAAATTTAGAAGATTAAAGAAGTAATTATTTTAAATATTAGTTTGTACAAGCAAATAGATATTATAATTTTCTTTGTATTCAGGGATGAAAATTTGTCATATTTTACTATGTCAAACTGTAACAAGATTACATTTATGGTGTTAAATGGAGTTGAGTAGGCATAAGAATATAGACTTGAATGTAGAGGGATTGGTTCCAGTGTCTCTGCACAGGGTTGTTTCACAATATGACAGCTATAAACATCAGGATAAATGACTAGAGATTGAAAATGACAGAAAGAGTGAGATAATGTAAGCATGAGCATGAGCATGAGAAAGGGAAAGGTGGAAGACCTGGAAAGTAGACGACAGCCATACCATATAAATAGAAAAATTCCAGAATTGGTCTATATCCATTTCATAAATTCTACCCTATTGTGTCATTGGAAGTAACAATTACAGTTCACAACTATAAGGAGAAAATGACATAGGACATTACTATCAGGAATCAGTGCACAATAATATATGATATTATTTCCTGAGAGAAAAGTTTCTTCTATGAACTGGTGTCTACAGTGACAGAAACTATAAAAAATAATTGATAAATGCTAGACTTTAATCAATATAGTAGGCAGATTGTAGGAGAATTCTGCCTTCAAGTTCCTCTCATGGATAGAACTAATCTTCCATTATCTTTGGAACATATCATTTGAAATAACTGAGAACTCGCTGAAAATCTTGTTCACAGTAAAAAGTTATAAGATTTAAACTATTTTATTGTGAGGAATAGGAAATAAACTTATCAGGTATCTTTCTCTAACTTGTTGATTCACATTTGACAAGAATATCACAAACACATCACATAAAACTATATATCTTGTAGGAAAGCAAGAGACTTGTAATCCCACATTGACTGCCACTGGACTTGAAAATGATGCCACAGAAGTAAATGCTCATATTCTGTGAGGGAAAATAAGGGGTCTTAAATTAAGTATGGCAGTAAGAATCAGTTTTTAGAAGGTAACTAGCATACAGATACATTTGCTCAACAAACCATTATAAAAAAAGTATGAAAAATTTATTGTAGTTTAAATGAAGAAATTTTGACTTGCTGAATTTAGAGCATCAATTGGTGGAAGAGAAAAACTGAGACATTGGTGGACATCAACTTTGAACATCCCTTGTCTATCATTTTAACCCATGCTTGCAAGGTCCTTTTTGCACCAACAGGTACTCAGGGCTTATGCCTGGTTCTGTGCCCAGGGATCAGTCCAGGTGGAGCATAAAGACTGCCAGGCATCTAACCCAGATCTTTCACATGCAATGCAAAAACAGTACCCTCTGTCCTATCTTTCTGATCCTCTACAAAAACCTTTTAATCAAAGTCGCTAATATTGAAGGACAATATATATCAGTAATACAGGTTTAATGTTTAGGGTGATATAGGGAAGCTGGGAGGAGAAAAGGAGCAGCCCCAAGAATGGAATCTACAGCTTCCCCTTGACCCAGCTCCTCCATACACGTTAGTAGCTGGAGAGATATAATATTTTTCTAGCAAGAAAAGCAAAGCCAGTCCTACACCTTGCCTGGGTCTTTCGGGTCCATCACTTTCCCTCATAGAAAAGATGAACAGTGAAGTAAAAAAGCAAACAAACAGATTTCAGTCTATTTGGAGGCACTGAGGAAGGAGGAAGAGGATTAAAAAGAGAAATTCAACAGTAACTTAAGAGAGAGCAGTTTTCTTCAAAGAAGGAGAGATCCCTGGTACAAGTTCCAGCCTGAAAATAGGAAATTTAATAATGATGAGAGTTTCCCATTGACATTGGTGGTGGTAAATGCATACTGTTGATGGTTGTTATACATTATATGACTTAACTCAATCATGAACAACCTTATCTGTGGAAAAAAAACATTATTATGAAAGAAGACAGTTCTATTTGTCCTCTCTAACCTATTACATACACATACCCAAGGGCCTGATGAGTATTATACACATTTTGCTGCACCAAGAAGGATAAGATAATGGACAATGCCTAAGCAAAAGGCCACACCCAAAGGACACAGATCAGTCAGGGCACTATGTAGGATAGTTGAATTCTTGTAAAATTTTAATCAATTGGTAAGGAATGCAAAGAGCTTCTTGAGGCTTGCACAAATATTAAGTTTTTCTATACCCCCAAACCTTGCTATATTTAACTAAGTTCTATACTATGTTTCTCCTCACTTGGGACATTCTAACTCAGAATCTAAGCATTATTACTACTCAATATTTTTGTCATTTATGTTACATTCAAGCTTTTTATTGTTTTCATGGAAAACTAATTCTTTATATTTTGCCAATATCTTTTTTGTTTATTTAAACATCTTGATTACAAATATGATTGTGATTAGGTTTCAGCATGTAAAGAACACACCCCCTTCACCAGTGCAACTTTCCCACCACCAATGTCCCAAATCTCCCTCTATCCCACCCCACCCCCAACTGTACTCCAGACAGGCTTTTCATTTCCCTCATTCATTCACATGATTATTGTAGTTCTCTGTGTAGTTATTTCTATAACTCTTTGTGGTGAGCTTCAGGAAGTGAGCTGGAAGTTCCAGCCCTCCTCTCATTGTCTCTGAAGATTGTTGCAAAAATGACTTTTATTTTTCCTAAAACCCATAGATGACTGTGACTATTCTGTGTGTGTCTCTCTCCCCCTCTGACTTATTTCACTCAGCATAATAGATTCCATGTACATCCATGTATAGGAAAATTTCATGATTTCATCTCTGCTGACAGTTGCATAATATTCCATTGTGTATATGTACCACAGTTTCTTTAGCAATTCTTCTGTTGAAGGGCATCTTGTTTTTTTTTCCAGAGCCTGGCTATCAGGGGAATGCAGATAGGAAAGGAAGAAGTCAAGCACTCACTGTTTTTAGATGACATGATACTCTACTTAGAAAATCCTAAAAACTCTACCAAAAAGCTTCTAGAAACAATAGACTCATATACCAAGGTGGCAGGCTACAAAATTAACACATAGAAATCAATGGCCTTTTTATACACCAATAATGATAGGGAAGACATGGACTTCAAGAAGGCAATCCCATTCACAATAGTGCCACACAAACTCAAATGTCTTGGAGACAACTTGACCAAAGACGGGAAGGACCTATACAAAGAAAACTATAAAGTCCTGCTCCAAGAAATAAGAGAGGACACACAGAAATGGAAACACATACCCTGCTCATGGATTGGCAGGATTCACATCATTAAAATGGCAATACTCAAAGCATTATACAGATTTAATGTGATCCCCTTAAAAATACCAATGATGTTCTTCAAAGAAGTGGATCAAACACTTATGAAGTTCATCTGGAAGAATAAACACCCTCGAATAGCTAAAGCACTCCTAGGGAAAAGGAAAATGGGAGGCATTATTTTCCCCAACTTTAAACTGAACTACAAAGCAGTAGTTATCAAAACAACATGGTATTAAAGTAAAGACAGACACTCAGATCAGTGGAATAGGCTTGAGTTCTCAGAAAATGTTTTCCAGACATACAATCACCTAATTTTTTGACAAAGGAACAAGAAATCCTAAGTGTAGCAGGGAAAACCTCTTCAACAAGTGGTGCTGGCAGAACTGGTTAGCCACTTACAAAAAAGCGAACATAGACCCCCAGTTAACATCATGTACGAAGGTAAAATCCAAATGGATTAAAGACCTTGATATCAGACCTGATACCATAAGGTATATAGAACAACATGTAGGTAAAACACTCCATCACATTGAGACTAAAGTTTTCTTCAAGGTGGAAACTGCACTTTCCAAACAAGTGGAAGCAGAGATCAACAGATGGGAATACATTAAACTGAGAAGCTTCTGCACCTCAAATGAAATAGTGCCCAGGATACAAGAGCCACCCACCATGTGGGAGAAACTATTCAGCCAATACCCATCAGATAAGGGGCTAACATCCAAAATATACAAGGCACTGACACAACTTTACAAGAAAAACACATCCAATTCCATTAAAAAATGGGGAGAAGAAATGAACAGACACTTTGATAAAAAAAAAAATACAAATGGCCAAAAGGCACATGAAAAAATGCTCCTCATCACTAATCATCAGGGAAATGCAAATCAAAACATGATGACATACCATCTCACACCACGGAGATTGGCACACATCACAAAGAATGAAAACAATCAGTGCTGGCGGGGATTTGGAGAGAAAGGAACTCTTATGCACTGCTGGTGGGAATGCCTTCTAGTCCAACGTCTATGGAAGGAGATATAGAGATTCTTCCAAGAATTGGAAATTGAGCTCCCTTTTGACCCAGCTATCCACTCCTAATGATATACCCTAGAAACACAAGAATACAATACAAAATCCCCTTCCTCACATGTATATCTACTACTCAATATTTTCATTCTTGAGACCCACTGTACTCATGCATCATCAAGAGGGGATATTCAGAAGAGGTCTTCAAGCACTATGCATCCAGGCAACATATGTGTGCACCTCCTTTGTTCCTCATTGACCTGTTTGAATTTTCCCAACCTGTCCCAAGTGGCCCTTCCCACCTGAATAAACTCCTCTGGCTAGGGTGGATGCTGTGGGTAGTTGATGGTCTTTGATATTTCCTTCTTGGCCTTTGTTCTGCTATTCTCTCAATAGGGGTTCAGTCTTCTCAGGGTTTGCAGTGGCACAGGGTTATCAATTTTGAATGTCATCAATAATGAAGTAACTTCCAAACCTTGTCTCTTGGCTTTATTACATCTCAATAATTCATTGTCTGGGTGGTGGTGGTTAGGGGGAGGTATGCTTCCCTATCTGCTTGTCTGCCTACTTCCCCATGCTCTTGACTTCTCTGGCTCCAAGCAGTGCAACTTCCTACCAGGTTCTAGTTTTATGTGGGAAATTCTTAGCCATAGATTCTTCCAAACCTGCTGGGTCAAGTTTTCTGAATTGTCACTGTTTGCCCAAACCCTGGTCACTTTAACTTCTACCCCTGTAATCCACACAATCAGGGACTCTAGACTTCTATTCTAGCCCCTTATTTCTAACCTAAATTTAATCCATCAAAAATGGGAGTGACAGATTTTTATCCTAACAAATGGATACAAACACACAGTCAAACAAAACCTAGAAAACAAAAACAAATGCCCCAAGGTATATTTATGAGACAACACTTTGGGGATGGGGGATAAACAATCTAAAAATACCACAATCAAAATGCTTTATATAGTCTTTAAAGTAATTTTATTAAATATTTTCAGCAAACTTATAAAAGAATACATGAGCAAAGCAAGAAATACTACAGAGGTAGAGAAATTTAAGACTTCCACACAGAACATAAAGGTGGAATTCAAAAATTACAGTGGAAAGTAGTTTTTTTTTTTGTTTTTTTTCTTTTGTTTGTTTTTTAAAGCAGCATTGGTTTATTGCCTCAGATTTGGTTTCAGATCTATGACATTCTCTTTTCTTTTTTATTTTAAAATAATATTTTTATTTAAACACCTTGATCACAAACATGATTGTGGTTGGGTTTCAGTCATGTAAATACCCCCCATCAGCAATGCAACATTCCCATCACCAATGTCCCAAATCGCCCTCCTCCCCACAGCAACAGTTGAATCAATGAGGGGAAAGATGTGATAGCAAAAAAAAAAAACAAAGAAAAAAATTTTAATAGACAACGTTTATATATTTTATGGGATTATAAACCACTAGGAGAAATTCTTGAGAGCTGAGCCAGGAATAATTCCTGAGCATTGCCCTGTGTGGCCCCCAAACCAAACAATAGTTATTAAAGTGAACATAAAGAGAACTTTTTTTTCAAGCAAACGAGAAACAAGATTACATACGATGTAGGTACATAAATATGGGGAATCTGTAATAAATTGGGGGGAAATCATAAATTTTGAGAAGAAATTTTACAATCCTGAAGTTGCTCAAAGGTTTAAGTAACACATTCCTTTGAGATGCAAATCTACTTTGGAGATGGAAATCAGTAGAGGCCCCACCCAGAAAAGGCCAGATACACCCAAAGAAGAAGCTTCAGAAGATTCAAAAGATTTTGAAAAGAATGTAAAAGGAGAGGCTGAACAGTTTACCTTGCACACAGCCAACCAGAGTCACAGTCAACCAGGGTCTGTTTGATCCCAGGCATATCCAATATGGTCCCCTGCCAAGAGTCATTTCTGAGCACAGAGTCTAGCTAGAGTAACCCCTGAACGCTGTTCTGTGTGGCCCCAAGAAACAAAACAATAAGAATATGAAAGGTGTACCTAGAGCCCAAGTCTTTCCCCTTGCCACCCATATTAGTTATTATAGAAGAATTGAATATAATCATCTGCCTAAAGACATTCTCTGTTTAGTCCCCCTCTGTAAAAGACCCTGTTCTCTATTGAGCATGTAACTCATTCACTCCCCACATATCTCTCTAATTTTTTCGAATAAATACTATTTTACAACTGGAGAGTTATTACATTGGGTAGGGCTTTTTCTTGCACATAACCACATGATCACCAGCATCTTACATGGTTCCCCAGGCATAATTCTTGACTATAGTGATAGGAGCAACCTCTGAGCATCGCTGGGATGCTCCACCTCACCCCCTACCAAATGAAACTAATAAAAACTATTTTGCTTTACTAGTTTGCCTTTTTATGAGTTTATTTTCTGCGAAGATGGTGAAGATCCAAACATGGTGAAGAATATGTAGAAATGCATATTCTGAGATTAGGACTGACTTTACTACAAACAACAATTTTCACCACAGCCTGAGTCCACAGTTCTCCCACAACTCAGTGGTGGGGACTGGAGAGCATTCCTGTACCAAACAGGAGAAATGAGTTTCAGTATAGCCTGACAGCTGTATCCTAGAGTTGGTGCATTTAGAACATACAGGCCATCTAGGTACTTGTAGCCATTAGCAAAATCTACCAGACCTGACACATGCCAGGTATTTCCCTAGGTGTTCCCTGGGAATAGAGAAGTATAAGCACAAATTTCTAGAAAATTCTTCAATGTCCACTTTATCAAGTCAACCAGAAGACATACTAGGAAACCCCACAGTGTATGGGGCCCTAGGTTCTGAATAAGAAAGGAAGCTATTTGGTAAGTACCACATGTCAGGCTTTTCTCTGGTTCTGAACAAAAAGGAATGCCATTTTGTAAGGCACACATATAATAAGGCACATGTTAGGCTTTCTCAAGTCTGTTTCAATTAACACTTTTCCAACCTCCCTGGCCTAGCCAATTATGTTAAAGATAATCAGAAGCTAGAACTTCCCTATATATCCTCCATATATAGCACTGGGTGTCGTCATGTCCTCTGGGTGATGCCCTGACCAGATAGAATGGTACTTGTGGTTGAAGGAATAAACTTTTATTTAACTTTAATCAAATTGTGGGGTCTTGTCGTTTGTCTCTGGACTCTAACATGTGGATTTTTAAATATAAGGCAAGGCATGATGTATATTCAACAAACAAATAAATAATCAAGAAATCATACAAGTCAACAACAAATCCTCTATTCAACAAAATTATCATCTAGAATTAAAGAAAAAATACTTTCTCTTTAAACATAAAAATTAACAAAATTCACCACCATTGAACAAACCTGAAAAACTATTTAACATTAGAATAACTTCTATAAAATGAAAACTGACTAATAACAAGCAAAACATATTAAAAAAAACCCAAACTGGCAAAAGTAAACATAGAGTAAATATAGAAAATCAATTATATAAAGGTTAGCATGAAGTTTTTTTTTATTAATGAAGCAATATAATTAAAACTTCCACTAATCAAGTAAAAGCCACATAAAATAAAGACTGAGGTTGGGAAAATCAAAACATATGTAAAGACTAGAGGAGAATGTAAAGTTTGTTGGGGGAAAAAAACCAACCAGTCCCCATCCCCACCAGGAGAAGGGCCAGTTAGACTTTAAGACATTGGATTTAGGTGCATATTATAGTCACAAGGACATATGGCAAGGGAATAACAACATGTTTGAAGGACCACAAGTTATAAGAACTGCCACAAAAACTGACCCAACCTGCTTTGTGGGGATACAAGAACACTTCAGCACATATATCTTCCCAGCATTTTCTGACCAGATGTGAACGATATACACCTACTGTAATTTCCAGGGCCAATGTACTGTGTTAAACCTATCCAGGAGTACACCCCCATCTCCAATAAAGACCCTAGTTGGTCAAATTTATCTCTGCTTCTGACTCTCCTATTCACTGCTTTTCAGAGAATATAAAAATATACTATGAGAATAAGGTAAAATTTTCTCTCAACTTAAAATGGACTGTTACATAGACTCTTGAGTCAAGCTCAAAACAAAAACCTACAGAAAGAAAAATAGGGGGTCTAGGGAAATTACTAATTGCATATGTTGCCCAATCCTGGCATTGTTTGGTTTCCAAAGATCCTTTGGGAGAAATCCTCAAACACCACTGGGCATGTCAGCCCAGACACAGAGGATATCAGAAAAAGAAAAACAGAGACTAAGAACTTCAAATTCAAACAAAAGAAAGGCAATAGAATTTATCTATCAATATTCACCTTATTACATAAAAATAAATTAAATTCACCAATTAGGACAAGCATGACTAACTGAATTAAGAAACAAAACTCTGGGTAGGAGAGAAGAAACTAGTAAATGCCTATTCAAACCCCAGTACGACCTATGGAACACTGAGTTTCCCTAAGCAAAAGAAACAGGAGTAAGCACTAAATACAAAAAGTGTAGCACATAAAACAAATAAAAAACAAAACAAGATAGAACCAAAACTCAACTTTCTATTATATTCAAAAGTACTATTTTATCAATGAAGATAAAAATAAAATTTGAAGTGAAGGGAGGGGGAAGAATAGTCTAGGCATAGAAGCCTGAAGGAAGCTGAAACATCTATAATTATATGAGATAATTTAGACTTTATCAAAGCAAAAATATTAGAAAGATAATATACCCTATAACAAACATAAGGTTTATTAATAATTGTATTTAAGATATAGTGAACAAATATTTACAGAGAGAAAGGAAAAAAAAATTGGCTTTTGGGTCAAACCCAGGAGAGCTCAGTGGTTTCTCCTTGCTCTAGGCTCAGAAATTGTTCCTGGCAGGCATGAGTGATGGGGGGGGGGAACCATATGGGATATTGGGATTGAACCACGGTCTTTCTTAATGCAAGGCAAATGCCCTACCTTCATGTTATCTCTCTGGCCCAGAAAGAAAATTATTGACATGACCACATAGTAGTTAATACTTCTGAAATCAATTTTCTATACTCATAAATAGATCATACAGATTAAAGGTTAACAAAATCACAAGTGATATTTTATGGTCTGATTGGATTGGTATAGAATATTTCATCATAGATCAGCAAAAAAACATATTCTTCTCAAGTAAACACGGCCCATTGTAAAAAATATGTTATATAGTATATTTAAATATATGCATGAAAATAATACCCAAATATAACAAAAACAAGAGTCAGTAGAAATCCTATGGTAGGAAGCTTGCAACAAGAGAGGCAGAGTGAAGTAAGGACAGAGGAGGGACCACTATGTCTATAAAAGTTAGACATGATCACGCTGGACAAAATCTGGGGGATAAGATATGGTAAGGTGATATGGTAAGGATACTCTTTCACTAATAGTATTTCAAACCACAGTGCCTAAAAAAATGATGATGAGGAGGAGGAGGTGAAGGGAGAGAGAGATGTTTGCTTTTTAGACAGGCAGGTGGGAACAGTGAAAAATCAGGGCACTAGTGTTGGAAGTGTATTCTGATGAAGGGATGATGAAGGGTTGAAACACTGATTGAAACACAACAACTTTTGTTTGTTTGTTTTTGTTTTTGTTTTGGGGCTACACCCAGTGATGCTCAGGGGTTATTCCTGGCTATGCACTCAGAAATCGCTCCTGGCTTGGGGAACCATATGGGATGCCGGGGGGATAGATCCAAGGTCTGTCCTTTGTCAGCCATGTGCAAGGCAAATGCCCTACCTCTGTGCCATTACTCAGGACCCAGAAAAGCAACAACTTTTTAACTGTCCACTGATGTATGATTAAAGATATTGTTTGTTAGATTACACCTTATTTTACCATAAACAAAAATCATCACAGTTTCATTGGGTCTCTTTGTAACTAATTGTTTACATTATGGTTTCACCCAAAAACAAAGATCATAACTGATTCTTTTGTGGATATTTGTTTATAACTTGGTTTTACCCATAAACAAAGATTGTCTTAAATGTAAACCTTAGAAGATGGAAAGATAGCACAGAGGTAGGGGTTTGCCTTGCATGCTGCTGGTCCAGGTTGGACAGTGGTTTTGATCCCAGCATCCCATGTGGTCCCCTGAGCCTGCCAGGAGCGATTTCTGAATGCAGAGCCAGAAGGAAACCTTAAACGCTGATGGGTATGACCCAAAAACAGAACAACAACAACAACAACAAAAGTAAACTCAAGCACTACTGATTTAGGGTAGCCTGAGCTATCTGTCCTTACTCTGTCCTTACTCCTTGGCCCAGGAGTGGTCTCTGTACTTAATGAAAATGACAGTTCTGGCAGTCAGCTGCTCTTGATATGAGGTAGAAGATTGCCATACTACATGTGTTTCACCCTCAGCTTGATTTTGATTATTTTGTGCAGCAGCTCTGTTTCACCCAGCTCCTCCGGGGTTGAAAATACCACCCATGGTGTGATTTTTACATTGCTTTACACAAAATAAAATACTACTTAATTATAAAGATATAAACTCGTCCTTTGTGACAGCATGGTTAGACTAAGAGTATTTTGCTAAATAAGTTTAATGTGTCAAATATTTGTGTCCTGTGACACAAATCATAAATTAAAGATAAAAAAATAAAAACTAAATTCTCAGATTAAAAGAAAAGTATGGTAGTTATAAGGGAGGGAGTAGGAATACATGTATGGTAGAGTAAAGATTTTAATTATATAGAAAATAGAGAAGTGATTGTGACAATAATGAATTATATACAGATTTGTAAGGCTGCATAATTGATATCTATGTAATTATAGATAGGTTTTTACCATAAAAACAAGTAAAAGTACATTACCGTGGTCAAATATACAACAGAGAAAGACCACCTAATACTGATCAAGTAATTCTTAATCTCCTCTGTTGATTAAATATAGAATCATAGTGCGGGGGGTGAGGTTTTTCTCAGCACTGCACGGTACCTGTAGCCCCTTCCACTGGAGGGTCTGAAGATTGCAAGGTAATGGTGGAGAAATGATCCATGGGCAGTCAAAGTTTCAGGAGATATCCAGCTTTATTTCAAGACCCTAACTACCACGTGCATTTCTCCACATGACTTCTCAGCTAAGATTTTCTTGCAGCCTCTTTTTTGCTGCCCTCCAAGCACTGTTCCTGTGTCTGCTCTCTAGTTTCCCCCAGCAACCTCTTTTATTTTTCTATTCCATACCTCAGTCCCTCCCAGCTGTGGCCGTGAGCCAGACCATCCAGGTGAGACTAGCATTAGCATTGGAGAAGAAGTAATACTCCTCCCCTGTGATCTCACACTTTGTATTAAACCAAATCCCTTTTATGTTTCTCTCTAATGATAAACTACTAATAGCACATATTGTTTACTTCTATATGTTCATATTTGCCTGTGTTTTTTCTTATTAACATTTTATTAATAAAATCAATAGAAATGACCACCTATTCACCTATATATAATGTGCCATTCTAAGTACTTTAAATATTCAAGCTTCCACAGCAAACCCTCAAGATAATATTTTACATACAATTTACAAAGAAGCAATCTGCGGCATAGGCACAAAAAGGATCTTGCTCATATTTATACTGATAGTAAATTTTTTTAATTTATTTTGAGTCCTGGGTAGATGCTTGGAACTTCTTTCATCAAGACAGACAGGAACTCTGCCTGTTCAGCTCCTATAGAAATCAGTGCCATTTACTTTCTTTTAGGCTCACAGTTTTGGTTGATTAGATTTCTGATGTTTCTCAACATCCTCTAGTATGCTAAGATGTCATATGCAACAAAATAAATCAAGACAATTGGTAATATCTAATGAAAATAAATTATTAGATCTGACCACAGATTAAGTTTTGAAAAGGAAGAGGGTTTGAGTTGAAAGGGTTCAATGCACTGAGCTGAAGATATATTGCACATTGATAGTAGATATGGTGTTGATGCTTTTCTGTTTGTTATTTTTATTTTTGTTTATGTACCACACTCAGCAGTTGGGATGGTGCTCAGAAATTTCCTCAGGATTCTTGGAGGTACCTTGGGATTCTAGATATTGAATTGAGATCTCCCACATACAAAGTATATATTTTAGTCCCTTGAGTTAGCCCCTGACCCACATTGTCTACAAAAAATATTATATTAAAAATATATAATATATTAAAATATATATTATGATTAAATATATTATATATTAAAATATAGTCCAAATAAAAATATTTTATATGAAATCATTCAATATCAACATGTTTTTTCTATGTTAGAGTGATTATTGTTTTGGTTATTCTATTAGAAACTTTGCTCTCTTCCTTTACCACTCCACTCTTCAATTTCCCTGCATCAGTCTAAGTGGTTTATTTACTTCAGGGTCAAACATTTTTATATGAAAATTAAAGGAGCCAACCTGGAGATACCATATAATTCATTTGATGCCACTCAAGGAATCTGTGACAACTGTTGTTGAAAAAAACTTTCTTTCTAGGACATAGATATAAAATGCAGCCTGGATAATTTTCTCTTTCTGTAGATAAGTTGTTTGAAAATGAAGCCAATGTAAAGAAAAAAAAACAAAATGAGAAAAATATGACTAAGAGACAAAGAGAGTTAACTGCAATGTCTTATAGTATTGAAACACCAATGAGACATTTGGGCATTAAAAGAAGGATATACACCAAAAGTAATTGACTTGCTCTTTATTATTTTTATAATAGCTTCTATATCTCAACTATTATAATAGTTAACAAATTTACTGAACAGGGATATTTTTCTGAAAAGCAGTAGTTCATTAGATTCTATGTATGAAATCATAATATACATAATATTATAACCCTCTATAGTTACTGATTACTTATGCCCTCTCTATGATCTAATTATTAAACATGACATTCTTCTTAAAAATATATTTACTTCTACAATATTCACACTATAGAAGTGTATATATTTCTTTTTGTTTTGTTTTATTTTCATTTGGGGGCCTTACCTGGTAGTGATCAGGGTTTACTTATAATACTGAACTCACGATTTACTCCTAGTCATGCTTGGGGATCATATGAATGCTGGGGATTGAAACTAGTGCTGGCTTAGTGCAAGGCAAGTGCCCTACCTGCTATACTATTGCTCTATTCCCCAATATGTGGCTTTCTACATAATTATAATTCTATTACTAAGGCCATCTCCACATTTTTCTCAAATATTCCTTCTTGATTATGGCTATCATAAAATAAGTCACTGAATAAAATAATGGAGTTAATCCAGGCTAAGTTTTTTGCTCTCACTAACTTCCAAGAAGCATGGCAGTGACTTAAAGTAACTTTTTGAAGAATTATATTAAAATTGATTACTTTTATGTTTGAAATAATATAGAAGTCATTTGAAAACTTAATCCTCACAAAGAAGACATTCTAAAGCTTAAAATTCAGGCACAGTAAATGAACACTGTGAAATCTTGATTCAAGTGTTCCTATTGCCATGCCTGAGGATGAAAGTCCCTCTGTGCCTGTTAATGTTCTTGCTTCAACTGCCAAAGTTCTTGCCTGCAGGGGAGAATTAACTTCCAGGAGAATCATGTTTCTGGGTGTCTAGTGAGCCATGTGGAAGTCATGGGGCTTTAATATGAGCAAAGAAGTAAAAGCAACAGCCAATGTCCAGAATTCATTACCTTATTTCACTGTTTATTACTTCAACAGAATCCTTTCTTCACAGGCTCAAATCCCAGTTATATATGCTCATTGCAACCAAATATTTCCTATTTTAAATTTTGTTTACAGTGCTTTGTGAGTTTAATGAGACTAGAATCTCATGAGATTTTTTAAATACATATGCAAAGTACACTTTAGGAGTTATTTTATTTTAATTAATTTATATTTTATTATTTTATTTATTTTTGGGCCATACTCAGCACTGATCAGGGGTTACTCCTGAGCCTGCACTTAGAAATTACTACTAGGGGGCTTTGGGGAACTCTATGGAATTCTAGGAAGGATTGTACCTGGCCCCAGTAAATGGTTTCTATCTAACTAGACAATTTAGCTTAAAATAGTTTAGCTCAATCTGTCCCTCATTTGTGACTCAAAAAACTTCATACTTCTGGAATAAACATAACTGAAAATATTATTCTTATTTATTCATCACAGCATCGGTCACTATCTTGAATTAACTCTTAATATATATATATATATATATATATATATATATATATATATATATATATATATATATATATATTTGAGCCAGAGGGATAGCACAGTGAGTAAGGTACTAGACTTTATTACAATACTAAGATTGGTTAATGTTACCTGAGTACCATCAGAAGTTATTCCTTCAAAACAGAGCCAGGACTAAGCCCTGAGTAACTCTAAGGGTGAACCAAACACAAAAAAAAACAAAGACAAAGACATAATAAAAATTAAAATATGGTTTTATATAACCAGTTCTCTCCCATTATGCATAATATGGCAAGAGAAGGATGTAGAATCTGGTGTTTGTTATTTCTTATCAGCATATGAGTTACTCTTATGAATTCAAATCCTACTTTTTAATGCCCTGTTTTATTGTCTATCTGTAAGTAAAGATATGCTTAAAATTTGACAGACTACTCCTATAACATATAGAAGGAATATTAGTAAATGTTGAAAGCATGTTTAAGAAATTTAAAATCATCTGTTGAAATTTAAAGAAAAGTTTGTATTTCTCAAGTTGTAGTTAAGGATTAAAGTTTATTTTCTTTTTTAAAAATAAAGTCTTTACCTTTTTTCCAAATGAATCTTGTGCAGTCTAATAGAACTGTTTCTAATCATTAGGCAAAGAATACCTGACCTTTTGCTGAAATCTAACCTACTATGTATTAGGTACATGATCTTGTGTTGTTTTTTAGAACCATCTGAGCCATTAATTCACTAAATTAAAAATTGTAACATTTAAGATAGTTTAAATATGAGAAATAAATGCAAGTAATAGGTGACCAATAAACTTACTTTGGTTTTTATTCTTTAAAAAGAGTTAAAATTAAACTTCCTATTTGAGGTCATAGTGATAGCATAGCAGGGAAGGCATTTGCCTTGCATGGGACCAACCTCAGTTCATTCCCTGGCATTTCATATGAATACCGATGAGCCTGCCAGATGTAATTTCCAAATGTAGAACCAGGAGTAACCCCTGAGTGCTGCTGGCTTTGACCCAAAAATAAAAATAAAAACAAAACAGAATTCAATCAATTTAGCTACAAAATAAATTATCTACAATTTTAGTAATTTAGCTATACTTTAAGAACTAAATGATATGATTTCAAAATTAATTTACAATATTCTAATTTTTTTTTTGGTATTTGGGCAACAACCGGTGGTTCAGGGTTATTCCTGGCTATGCACTCAGAAATCGCTCCTGACTTGGGGAATAAATGGGACACATGGGGATCAAATAACAGTCCATCGTCCTAGGTTAGAGTGTGCAAGGTGAATGCCCTACAGCTTGCGCCACCGCTCCAGCTCCAATTTAATATTCTAATATGCAAATAACTTAAAACTACCTTTAGAACTCATGTGATAGTGTTAAACAGTTTTAAATGCTACAATTATTTAGACAGTAGCCAAAACATTATTTGTTGAATTTTATTTGTACATTCACCTTTTGGTGGGGGCTTGAGCCATACTCAGGGTTGTTCAGGGATTACTTTGGTTCTGTGGTCAGAAATTGCTTTTAGCAGGCTCGGGGATCATATGGGATGCCAGGGATCAAAGCCTAGTAGGTCCCAGGTATGTTACATGCAAGGCAAAAGGACTACTGCTCTGCTATATCTCCAGCCCCAATAAATTTACTTTTCTATGAAATTTATGTTCTAGACTTTTATTTAATCTCTAGGTCTCAAATTGCTGTGCCCAGTACTTCCTTTTATTTCCTGGCTCAGAATTGAAAGAACATTCTTGTGGAGGCACCTACACAGTGTCTAGAACTGAATTAGATTAGCTGCATACAGAGCAATTGCTTTACCCTCTGTGTTCACTCTCTAGCTCCATGTCCTTTATTTAGTAATTCACAATCTTGTTAACTTTTCTTTTCATTTATCTTTACCTTTTTTCTTTTTTAGTATAGTTTCATAAATTTCTGCTTCCAATCAACCATTAATATTTTTAAAGACAGTTCTGTTCATTTTCTTCTTACATTACACTCTTTTCCTATTATTAATTTTGTTCATTTAGCTATGAGTGTCACTGTTTACTAACTATGCCCAATTCATATCCTCCAAACTATTCTTGTCTTAACTATAAATTATGATACTTCTGCTTCAATCATAATCTGGCTATTTCTTAGATAATGCCAAATTAATATGCCCAATATTGAAATATGTGATCCTTCCATCAGTTCTTTTCATCATCAATGCTTGCTCAGTTTTGAAAATAATTTCAGTATTAATTTAATAGTTCTTACATAGAAGCCACGTTTTCATATTTTTAAATTAATATATTTTTATTGAATCACCATAACATTCACAGTTAGAATGTAGTTCATTATTTGTTTTCAGCCATTCAATGTTTCAATATTTAGCCGTTTAACATTGTACATTTTCCCTCCACCAATATCCCGTTTCTCTCCCACCCTACCATGGGTATCACGCATGTAACTTTACTGAATAGGAGCCATTCTTAATCTGACCCTCATTTGCAACATTTCATTTTATCAAGTACTCAACTCCTTTATCTCTAATTCCATTGTGGTTCTTGCTGATGAGTTTTGGGAAATGAAAATTGCATTGCTTTATAAATGGGTGGGAAAAGTAACCATAAACTTCTTTTTCGAAAATAATTATGAGGGGCTGGAGCTATAACACAGCACATAGGGCATTTGTCTTGTATAAGGCAATCTGGGTTTTATCCCTTGCGTCCCATAGTCTCCCACACCTGTGAGGAGCAGTTTCTGAGTTCAAAGTAACCCCTGAACACCGTCACCGTGGCCCTCAAAATGAGGAAAAAGAAGAATATGAGGACAACAACAAAATTCATCCTTAATTTTTGTGACATTTATGGCCAAGTTTTTTCCATAGATTACAGTAAGCCTTTTACAAAAGAATGAGGCGTTTCCCACCATTCTTCTGGCCAATAAACTCCCTACTGTAGCTAAGCAAGTGTCATCATAAATCACGAATGTAGTTTGTCTTTCAACTTCATTGACTTCATAATATTAGAAACCCTTGGCAAGTTTTATCAATAGGCTATTCTTGAAGTTAGTTTTCCTAATGATAGGGATTTTATTTGTCATGAATTTCTGGGAAAATTGGAGGAAGATGAATTATTACATAGTGTTCAAAAATCAATTACTACTGAAAAGATGTTTCCAGTTTCTACTCATTATTTTCACCATTTTTACCAAAATTGTAAGAAAAATCAGTAGTGATACAAAAAATTGGCTGACTAAATTAAATGGTTATTAAATTCAATTGGGCAATTGATCTAATAACAAATAAATAATTTTATTCAGAACCAGTATAAATAAGCTAATATTGCAAACAATTATATATGCTGCCATTACTACTTCATTAGATATAGTTTTATGGCCATTTATACATTAATATTGCTAATCTGCAAACTTATATATTTCTGAAATATGAGTGTAGACATGATTTGTAGCTATTACTATAGAGTTTGTCTTCTCATAGCTTCTGCAATTATTTTTAGAGCTATTAATTATACAGCACTATTTTCCGTATGCCTTAGATGAAATGAAAAACATTACCTATTATCTATCTATTATCTATCATCTATCTATATAATCTACCCTACTTATGTTAAGGCATATAAGTATTCCATCTACAAAAATTTAATTCAAAATGCTCTATCTAAGGACTTTTCATTCAGTATTTACAATTCTTGCCTTAAGAATGATATGTTTGAATGATCACAGCTTCAAACATCAGTTACTTTATTGAGACAAAAATTTTAGCAAGGCCATGTGCTCAACTCAAAATATAAGTAAATAACTCTAGTTATTCTAGTTTTTTAATGTTGATAGGGATTTGAAAACTTGAATGATAAATACATCAAAACAAAATCTGCAACATGTTTAAATGCTTTTCATGAGTTGAATAAGTGTGACTCTATAATCATTACACAGAAAATTAAAATTCAGTAATATTATAGATTAATTACCTACTTACTGTTTTGAATAGATGATTAATTGAGCGATTTAACATTAGGTTTATGTGAGTACTTCAGTCAGTTTAAAGTGAAAAAAAAAAAGCTATTCAGTTTGTCCAGTCCATTTCTTCTGCAATACATGTTAAAAGATAGTTTAGTAAATTATAAAAAGTGATGTTCCAGTAGCTTGTCTATAAGTTTGTGAGTGAGAATGCAGAAAATTCATTTATACATACAGAAATCAAAAATAAGTCCTCATGTAAGAATAAAATAACAGCAGAAAATTAGACTACTCATGTGTTTTAAAGGTTATTATTAAATGATAAAGTCATTATAAGAAATGAAAAAAAGTTAAGGAGTTATTATATCCCTTTAAATTTATTAATAAAATGGATTTATAGAACTAAATAATACTTAGCACTCCAGTAGAGTAACTAAAATTAATCATTTTATAAGCATAAACATATCCTTACAAATTTTCTCAACATGAGATCATTTGCAAGTTCTCAACTTCATAAAACTGAGAAAATCTGTGACCTCCATATAAGTTTCTATTTAATTTATTGTAGCCATAAAAATTTTTAGATTTGATGGTTATGTTAATATAAATAAATTAAAGTCTCTTTGACCTTGAGAATAAAGCACCCAGAAGCTTAAGTATTTAAGAATTCATGTAGTAAATAACAAAACAGTGTTCAAAAGCTATGACATCCTTTATATATTTTACATTAATAATTATGGGATTTTTTTGTTTTGTTTTGGGGGATCACACCCGGCAGCACTCAGGAGTTACTTCTGGCTCTATACTCAGATATGGACCCTGGCAGGCACTGGGGACCATCTGGGATTCCAGAATTCGAACCACCGTCCTTCTGCATGAAAGGCAAACGCCTTACCTCCATGCTATCTCTCCGGCCCCTAATTATGTGTTTCTTAATTGCTAAAAAATAAGGAAAAGTAAATAACCTGGGGGAATGAAAATATTTGGAGTCAAACCTTGCTAGCATCTAAATCCTTGCATTACAACATACATTAAATACAGCATTAAAGTGTACATATTTCGCTCACTCTTACCAAAAAATAACATCAACTAGTGTAAGAAAATCTTAAAAATGTAAGGAGCTTATTCTTTAGATTGTATTTTATGGTACCTATATAAGCTCACTAGTATTGGATATATCTGAGATCTAAAACTAGCAGCTTGAAGGGCAGCAGTTAAGCAAAATTGGATCATGGAAGTTAGTAGATTCATCCATTTAAAAAAATATAACAAACAATATGTAATGTTAATGTAGAATTTATTGTTTCTAGTTCTAGTTTAGTTATTTTGTTAACCTTCTAATCTAGGCAAATTTACTTAAAACTTGGTATTTTTAAGACCATAGAGAAAGTATAGAAGTTTAAGAACTTTCCTTGCATGCAGTCAGACACCCAAATTCCATCTTTAGCACCAAAACTCTGCCAGGAATGATTGCTGATCCAAGAGTCAGGTAAGTTCTGAGCAATGCTGCTTGTGACTCCCTCTCCACTCCTACTTGCCACAAACACACAAATAGACAATCTTACATTTTTGTTAAAAAATGTCATGATAAATCTGGAATGTATCATCATAAATTTGCTTAAAAGGCTATAGCACACCTGTTGGATATAAAAAGGCAAGCTTTGATTTTTGGCATATTATAGTTCCATAAACATCACCAGAAGTAAAATTTGAACACTAAATAGGGAGCACTTCATAATGTTTGTCAACCAAAACTAAAACAAAATAATTAGTGTAAATATTTAATTAAAATTTATTTTAGTAGCTAATATTAAATAAAAGTATAAAATAATATTTACATGTAAATTTATTGAAAATTATTACCAAGTAGACACTAGTCATATACATTATTTTTAAATGAAGTTCTAGAAAGCCATAAAAAGAAACAAATAAATAAAATTGTAATTAGGCTACTTTCAAAGATTGAAATGAAATGTGGTAGATAAAAATAACTCAGAAATAGTTTGGTTCTGATTCTTAAAATGTGGTGAGGAAGAAGAGAGCAGAAAAATAGTAATTCAGAGTGGTTAAAATCTACAACATATTGAACTCTCATATGGTCAAGTTATACCACTCCTAGGGATATACCCTAGGAAGACAAAAATACAATTCAAAAATTCCTTCCTCACACCTATATTCATTGCAGCACTATTTACAATAGCCAGACTCTGGAAACAACTCAAATGAATGACTAAAAAAACTATGGTACATATACACAATGGAATATTATGCAGCCATCAAAAGAGATGAAGTCATAAAATTTTTCTATACATGGATGTATATGAAATCTATTATTCTGAATGAAATAAGTCAGGAGAGAGACACAGAATACTCTCACTTATATATAAGCTTTAAGATAAATAAAAGACACTTTATAATGAAATAAGACATGTAATAATTCTCAGAGACAATAGAGATAAGGGCTAGATGATCCAGCTAACGATATGAAGCTCACCACAGAATGGTTAGTGGAGTTAGAGAAATAACTACAGTGACACCTATCATAACAATGTGAATGAATGTGGCAAGTAGAAAGCCTGTCTCAAATACAGGCAGGGGCAGGGGAATGTTTGGGGAGGAGGGAGTTTTGGGGCATTGGTGATGGGAATGTTGCACTTGTGAAGGCAGATGTTCTCTATATGACTGAAATTCAACTACAATCATGTCTGTAATCAAGGTGTTAAAGATATTTAAAAAATAATAATGTCCTTCAAAATTGAAAAGAAGTTAAAATCTACAACATAGTGGTAGGAACCTAATAGACATAGATTTACATGTTAGTTTTAAGGTTCTTAATATATAGAAGTCAGACCATAATAGAGCAAATAAGTTGTTTGCCATGCATAAAGCCAAATTAGGTCATTTCCTTGTATCTCATATCTTCCCAAGAGTCATGCAGTGAGCCCTGAGTGCAAAGCCAGGAGTAAGCTCTGAGCACTCCCAGGTGTTACTGAATCCTTCACAAAGTTTTGTGTGACTTCACAACTCTATAAATCAGAATATAAATGTTTATTCTATACATAATTCAGAAAATTAACTGTCTTGATTACATAATTGTCAGATTAATAAAGCTGAGATGTACTTGATCTTATTCTCTTAAAACTTAACTTTATTATAATTTCTATGATGTATATGTATTGAGAAACTACTTGGTGTTTTCTAATCTGAAATTTTGCAAATACAATACAAGCATAGCAGAAATAATCTTTGTTGAACACTCAATATATACATATAGTTCTAAGCAGGGTATTCAGGATATTCTAATTATATAATTATATAATTCAGGATATTCTATTACTGTTCATGACTGCTATATTTTCACTCATGTTGTTGATTGAAGTGTTCAATTCTCACATGAATCTTATATACATTTCAATTCAGTTTTCTCTGAGACACTTTGTTTTACTATGTTCTTCTCTGATAATGTGTGAGGTTTTAATTATCAAATATACCACTGATGTTTTTATCAAATAATTTTGTGTACTTTTAGCTGTTTACACATTTGGGGGGAAGTTAAAAATCCCATTTTAGGAAGACATGACAAAAATTTGAATATGCTATGGTTATTTTAAAATAAATTTATCTATCACTATAACTTCTCCAATATATCAAAATATAAGCATGGTCAATAAATTCAAAATATGTTGTATAACAATGCCATGCCTTTTTTAAAAAAAAGTAATTCCTTCTATCACATTAACATAGATTCTATTTTTCAGCTGGGGAACTTCAATGACTATAGAAATACAGAGGTGAATTCTAGATCTCAACACTAAAGGATTTAAATAGCCATTCAGGAAAATTAAAATTAAGGTGGAACTGATTACCAAGTACCAAAATGATTGATCAAACTAATTATTGATATAGATTATGTCTTTGTGAGACTAATGATTGTTTTAAAATCAGTGTCATTTGTGACTGGAGTAGATAATATAGCAGGCAGGGCACTTGCCTTGCACATAGTCAACCAGAGTTAGATCCCGGCCACCACATATAATCCCAGAGTCTCACCAGGATTATTTCCTGAGTGTAAAGCTATGAGCATAGCCTAGTGTGGCACAAAACCAGGAAAAATTATAATATTTGCATCAAATAATTTCCAAGAATTAACTATATCTTCCCCTGTTTTATTTCATGGTAGAGTGTATTAAATATCATTATGTCATCGTCATCCTGAATAAATTACAGACAGTGGTCAACCTTCCAAGTCACTAGTGATTACAACAGCCCTATGCAGTCAGTGTTTTGAATTAAGAAACTCAGCTGCACTCTTGGGTTACTCCTGGTTCTAGGCTCAGGAATCTCTCCTGGCAGGCTCGGAGGACCATAAGGGATGCCAGGAATTGAACCACCATCCTTGCAAGGCAAATTCCATATCTCCATGCTATCTCTCCTGCCTCAAACTTTTTGAGAAGAACTTTTAAGATCTTCTTAGCAACTTCTAAATATATAGCAAACTTTATTAACTATAATCTATGTGATTTCCATCTAATTATTATTATGACTTGTTTATTATACAATTATAGATTGTACATTTAAATCAACTTCCCACACATATCATCCTTCGGTGGAAAATAATTTGTTTTCTGTATAGTTAATTAAAATATTTTTTTTACTTTTTCAGACTTCAAATACACAGTATAATTACCTTTATCTGTGTGACTTATTTTACTTAGCATATTGCCCTCAAAACTCATCAATGTTTTGAAAATAACATCTCATTCTTTTTTCAGAAGATCAAACTATTAGTAGTTTATTTGCGTGCTCCTTGAGTTGATTGACACTGCTTTCTTTATCCTGAGATAGAACAATGTTCCACTTTGCAAATATTCATGATTTATTGACTCAAACAAATAGTTGATTTCCTAGTCTGTTAAGATTTGGTTTTCTATTTCTAGAACTACATAAGGTTAATGATGTTAATGATGGTCAGCAATTGCAGTATTTACCGGTTATCACATATATTAGGCTCAGATTCTTTTAATAGCTCAGGATTCACTCACTATATGATGCAGATCACTACTTAAGGAGCATCTTAAGAGGTAAGAGATATCGCAAAATGTGATCTGGTTTGTCTAAATAGAAATTACAGGCACACATTAGTAGCAGAGTCATTAAGAAGCCATATGTTATTCATGGATCTTAGTAGCTTCCATAATAGAATTCAACATTTTGTTTGTGTATACCTTCTCACGGTCAATTTCTCTCTTTGATTTGTCATTAAAAGACTTCCATTATTAAGATAGCTTTCCTAGGTTTTTTTATCAATCTTAATATGTTCAGAAAAGAATTCTGTCATTAGGGACATAAAAACCTTCCTATGTCTTTATCTTTGCAGGAAAGAGAATATTGAAATATGTCCTTTATATTGGTTAGTCCCTCATTGTAACAATAATTAGTTTCCTGGTTTCTTTTACAGAGTTTCACCAAGGTAAGTTTAACAGTGGTAAGTACAAGAAACATCTTCTGTATTAATTTGTCTTTATTTTCATCCTTAACACATTGTAGGGTAAGATTTGTAAATTCTTGATTGATAAGGGCACTAGGTTAATCTTTTATTTGAATTAGGCAACTTTAATGGGGTTCTGAATAAAGATAAGTTATGAGGAAGATCCACTTATGGTGTAACAATTGGAATTTTCAATTCTTCCATCATTTATTTAAGATTGAAATTGTGCTAAGAATATTGTTAATATTTAATCACACTTCCAAGAGAAAGTTTCTAAAGAACCCAATAGTGGCTGTTTGAAGAGGTTTCAAATGAGCAAACTAATTCGCCTGGGATGATAATACCCCAAACCATGAAGCTTCTGTCTTGGCACTGTCCCAGATATTATTTTACTTATTTACTTGTATAAATTATAATATATTAAATAGATTTATTATTAATAACACTAAAGCAGGAGATCTAAATTTAAACGTTGGTCACAATAAAAATTTTTAAAGAAATGTGTTTTTAAAGATGAATGTCCAGGGATGTGGGAAGGAATCTGGAATCTTGGTAGAGGGAAGAAGACACTGGAAATGGAATTGGTGCTATAAAATAGCATGTCTGGAGCCCAACTAGTAATAACTTTGTAAATTATAGTGCTTTAATAAAATAAATATATATATATATTCTAATAATTTTTAAGTATTCGTATTTCCTACATTCTTCTCTAGGCTTATGTCAAATTAATTGATCTCAAGGAGATTTATTGGAACTCTATTCTATCAACAGTTTATCAGAAACAATAACTAGGTAAGAACTTGTATTTGTAACTAATGTCTAATTGTATGCGTGTGTGTGTGTGTGTGTGTGTGTGTGTGAGTGTGTGTGTGTGTGTGTGTGTGTGAAAGAGAGAGAAATTTTGTAGGCCTTAGGTCTTACCGACCTGTGGCATCTGATATAATCTCTGGAAATATTGTGTCAGAATTGAAATAAACTGTAAAACCTTACAAGCTGATATTTGAAAGAAGTATGTGATACAGGGAAAGCATCCCCACATTACATGTTAGTCAAGAAAAGTGCTATTTGAATAGTAAAGAAGACACATTAAAAGAGTGTAATAAAAAACTGAGTTATATATATATATGTGCAATACGTCTACATAATATGTATTTGCTGTTCTTTTCTTTTTATGTACACATCAAAGTCTTTTCTATCAGATATTCTGTTTTTAAGCATAGTTTACCCATAATTGACATTTTATATCAAAATGTAATCAGAATAAATTGAATCCTGAATTTTGTAAATTTATACAAAATGAGAATAAAATATTCACTCCTTATCTCATATGGAGACTAAAGTGTCAGAACCCCCTTAGCTATTTTTCCCTTTTGTTTTAAAATTTTAATTATAATTTACCAACTCACATGTATAAATCAGCATGACACTGTCTTTATTGTGCTTTGTATCATCCTATTCTTGCTGCACATAGAGCTCAGAAAATTAATATTCAGATGATAAAGTTAAAGGAAAATCTTTTATGGCTACTGTACAAAACAAATCTGTGTTCTAACTCCAAATTCCATCTTCATTTAACCAAAAGGAGTTTCACGCTTTATTTTTCAGTACATGGTTATCTCTTGCTCTTTTTAATTGTACACTTCAACTTTTACCCACAAATTATAAATGATTTATTTTGCCATAAGGTGTAATGTATTAAATCTCCAATTACTTCATTTCCCTCTACCTTTTGCCTCCATTGCAGCTTACACAAGAATATTTCATTTGGTTATTGGAAGGAAATATTTAAATACTGCTTGTACTGGAAAACCAAACATAAGAAAATCAGTGTATTTACTTTGGATATTAAAATGACAATAATTTGCAGAGCACAATACCTTTCAAAATATGAAATTTCTAGGATTAGAGAGATAGTATAGCTGTTTTAGTGGTTGCATTGTGTATTGTGGCACTGCTTGATGCCAAGTCTATATATGTATTTTTTAATCATTTTAGGAGTAATCCCTCAATTGAATGCCAGGAATAAGCCCTGAGCACAGAGTAGACATTCTCTCAAAAAATAAATAATTAAATGTCAGCTCAAATAGTAACTTGAAATTTTAAATATAGAATAAGATGAAAGATATTATTTTGTTATATTTTCACCTAACAAAAGCTAGATTTCAGAAAAGGTACAAACAATTTAAACCAAGTGGCATGATAAGAAAGCATGCCAACACAGTAAAGGTGCTTTGTTTTACCTATATAGAAAATAAGGCCTCAATAAATGTTTTCTCTTACTAGTAGAATCTAATGTTGAGATGAAACCACAGAACCTCAATTGCCGCCTGACCAAAATATCCATATTCTCTGAGACTTATGAGTGCACTTTTTCTAACACGCTCTGAAACATAAAAAAACAAATGAACTCGTGTCTAAATTCTAGAACCAACACCATGTACTCATGTATTTTAATGACTTCTTCCCAGTAGAATTCATTGAGTCCACTTTTATTTTTGAGCATATAAGCATAGTTGTATTAGAATGAGAAAACTGATTTTTGTCTGTTTAAAGAATGTTTTCCTTTAATAAAGACACAATAGGATTCCCAATGATAAAGGCAAATTACCATGTGATTTAAGTTTAACATGACTGTGTCTTGTCAACCTTCAGGATCAACTCTGCAGATCATTAAAATGCACAGGCTTTCATCCACCGATTGAAAAACATTTAACAATATGAAAATATTTTTATAGATTTCAGAGGGTAGAATATGAGCAATGTTGCTCTGTTAAAGTATCTCAAAGTCTAAAAATGCAACTTCTGAAAACCATTCTGCTGTTTAAATTACTTGCTATATCAGTTAACATCAGTGAGGTCACTCAGTGATATAAGGACAGGACAAAAGGACCTAGAAAAGAGAAAAAGAGCTTGTATGGAGCCTATAGTTATTTCCATGACAGTATGCTTCAAGGGCAGAGAAAGCCTTTTTCTCTTAGGCCAAGGGAATTCCCTTTCTAATCTCCCCAATATTTACTGTGCCTATGCAAAATAAAAGCATAAATAAATTTTTTGTTATTGTTATTTTTTGTTGTGTTTTTTTTGTGTGTTTCTTTTTTGTGTGTTTCTTTTTGTGTGTGTGCTTTGTTTTTTGTTTTTGTTTTTGTTTTCAAGACCGTGGTTTGTTTGTTTGTTTTTTTTTTGGTTGTCTTTATTGCTGTGATGCTTTTTGGGTTCTTTTGTTTGATTTTTTTGTATAGTTTTTATGTTTTTATTTCTTTATACCTTTTTTAAAATTAATATTTATAGCCTCCAGAAGGATTCCTACCATTTTTTCTTTTTTTTTTATTTGTTTTTTTGGGGCCACACCCGGCAGTGCTTAGGGGTTACTCCTGGCTATCTGCTCAGAAATAGCTCCTGGCAGGCACGGGGGACCATATGGGACACCAGGATTCGAATCAATCACCTTAGGTTCTGGATCAGCTGCTTGCAAGGCAAACACCACTATGCTATCTCTCCAGCCCCTACCAATTTACTCTTACTTGATTTTTAAAACCCCTTTTTTTCTCTTTCTTCCCCTCCCTCCAAACAAAACCACATAACAGAATCATCTTGTTTTGCCTCACAAATTGAGGGGGAAATAATGGAGAGAACAAGACCAAAAGGTGTATGAACATTGAGCAGAAATAAAAAATGATCAGACTTAAACACCAAATTCAAAGCCAATGACAACAGAATCAAAACTGAATATGCAACAAGCTAGTCACAGAGGGGACCACTTATACCAGCAGATGAAATTTCAAAGGATTGAGAGCATTTTAAATAAGTGAATAGTATATGGAAAAGTTCCAAGAAAACGTTTCCTGGTTCTGAAATAGATTGCAGTTTACTTTTATCTATGGATTAACTAAATTTAACAATGAGAAGAAACATTGTGGAATTTAATAGTTATCATCAACTCTTTATGAGTCTCTGCTTAGTATTTATTTGATTTACCAATAAATAATAAGCAAATATATAAAAATAAAATTCATATTTAATGACCATTATGTTTTTTAAGTAGGGAAGCATAGAACATAAACTTGAGCTTAAGCCAAATTATTCTAATAATTTGACTGTATTTTGCACAAATTAATTTACTTGACTTAAATATAAACACAATTTAGGAGATGATCTAAATAAGTCTCTAAATTTAAATGACTATGTTTTTTTAATATAATTTTTATTTTGATCATAGAGGCTTACATATTGTTGACAATGTTATTTTAGGTACATATTTACATAAAATCAGGGGGGATTCCCATCACCAAATTGTCCTCCCTACACCTTCATTTTTGTCCTATATCCCATATCCTCTTCCCTCACCCCCAGGGCTGCTAGAATATGTGGTCCCCTATGTACCTATCCTACTACATAGTAGTCTTGCACCTGTTTGGTCTAGGTGCCTCCCTTATTTCCCCCTCTAATTGGGAGGCAGGACTAGCTAGTTCAATTTGCGTGGTTTTGTTTGAAGAAGAGAAAAGTAACAAACTGGGGTAAAAGTCTAATACTCCGAAAGTGGGCGGAATCCTTCTAGAGGCTCTCATCATCGATTTGAGAGGTCAAGGAGAAAAAGAAGATGAAACACTTCATCAGTACAAAAAGAAGTGTCCAATATCCAGTGAGGACTCCAACAATAATGATAAGCACCAAAAAAACAAACAAACAAACAAACAAACAAAAAAAAAAAAACCATGCCATGGTCTTGAGATAAGTAACACGACATAGCACATAAAGAATGAAAAGAAAAGAAGAGGAAAAAATAGGTATAACTGGGGACAACAGCTTCAATAACCACACCCAAACAGAGAAATTGACCAAAAATAGATAGGTAAGTAAAAATAATAATCATAATAATAAATGAAGGTAAAAAATAATATATAAAAAATAAACAATGTTTTGTGCTTTTTTTTTTGTTTGTTTTTTTTTCCTCCAGTAAATATTGGGGTCATTCGAAAAGGAATTCACTTGGCCTAAGAGTTATGGGGTTTCTCCATCCTTGGAATATATTGTCATGGGATTAACTATAGACTCTGTTCAGGATCATTTACTCTCCCGGTGGTGCTTATGTCGTGTTTGGAAGATTTCTGTTCTGTCCTGGATGGTACAATCAGACCTCTGTGTCTAGAGATCTCAGTATCTGCACAGATCCAGGGTTGGGACTTATGATGAAGTCAGTCTTTGTGGTTCAGGAGTTCTGTTCCCTCAGTGTCATTTTAATCCATCTTCTGTGGTTAGTGATGTTGGTCTTTGCACTGTACCTAGGATGGCACCTAGGATAGCGTCTTTCTTTGTGCTTCCAGAAGCCACATTACAATTGTCTCTGCTAGACCTTTGGAACTGGGGATCATGGTTATTGTGCAGGTCGTAGTTCAAACCCTAGACTAGGGCTTTTTTATTGGTCCCAAGATGTATACCATCTGGTCATGGTTCTAGCAGCCAGTCATCTGTAAATCGCGATCTTGGCTTTTGGATCTACCAAAGGGTGACAAGTCTTCTGATTTTGTCTTATTATTAGCTGGTAAGGTAGGATAACCTGCTCTTAGGTCAAGTTGGTCCCATTTTCCTCATTGTCAATTTTCCTCGTTGTCAGGATATCATATTGGAGCTGGCACTTGTTGGTGACCCCGCAGTATTAAGGCTGTCCCGGCTGGGATTTGTTTCCTGTAGCTGTCGAGGAGAACTGTGCCGTTTCTATGTCTGGGATCCAGGGTTCAAGGCTGGGCAAATGGTATCTAATCACCTGAGGTCTAAGTTGATTCCACATGACATATTTTCGAGGTAGGAGATATCCCTGTATTGTAAACAACTATGAGTTCCTATCTCTAGTAGATAAGAGCTCTTTTTTGTATGTAAGATTTCCCCTTTTTTTAGTGTGCCTTCGCAGGGGGAAATGGCGCTACATTATATTGTCGGTGCATTTGGGGGTGGACAGAGGGGAAAACAAAAACAGGTCACATACCCAAAAAAGATAAAGAAAAAATATATATAGGAATAAAGATGTATGTGATTACATATGTATATGTAGGACAGACATTTTTTTTAAAAAATTAAAAAAACGAAATAAAGAAGTATTTAAAGGACCAAAGTGATGCAAAAGACTACCTTACATTTGGGGAAAAGCAGGTAAAGAGGTGGTGTAATACAGGTCTTATGCTTATGTTGGAAGTACAGTTTTTCCCATTGTCTTTTGGGTTTTTCTTGTGGTGTGTAGGTTCCCAGGCACCTTTCCATCACACCCCCTGACCTTCTTCAGATTGGCAAAAGGTTTGCGGCAGGGAGGTCCTGGAAGAGATCTTGCATTGGGGCTACTTTTGGGACTAAGTCCAGTTTCAAGTAACAGTCCACGTTAGGGGGAGTTGATAGGGAGGGCGGCGCAGCATGAGTCCGCAGGGGAGTTGGCTGCCTTTTCTTGCAGGAGACGAGGTGTGGGTTTGACTGGGTGTCCCTTCGTTTGGGTGCTGGGTACTGGTTCCTTGGGGTAGGAGGTCAATCTTGTTGCCTAATAGATTAAGAACTGAGGGTGAAGAGTTTTAAATTGGTGGGAGGTCTGGATGGGATTGAGGGGTGGAGGGATAGTTGGATTTCCAGAGGGGGAAAAGGGGAAGGTATATGGAAGGGGTAGGAAGAGAGAAAAGAGAAAATACATTAGACAGAAAGGGAAAAGAGAAAAGAAAAAAAGTAAAGAAAAGAATAGAAAAGAAAAAAATAGAAAGTAGTGAGAAGAGAGGAGAAAATAGCAGGGGAATGCTAGTTTGCTTGAATGTGTTCGATGAATAGAGCCTGTAGTTTAAGTCTGTACAGTTACTGCTTTGGTGGTCTGATTGGTCACGTGCTTCAATTCCTAAAAGAAGGTATAACCTAGAGATAAAGTGTATGTTATAGAGTTTTCTCGGGGCCATCTCGTGGTGCACGCTAGGTATGGTATCTCGTGTGGTATCCCGAGCTGCCTAGATGACTATGTTTTTTTTGGCTTTTCCTTTCTCTTAGTAATTGAGATTACCTACCTACACATCGATAATAAACTATCTTTAACTTAGTAAATAAAAAATAATTATTATTCTTTAATAATTATTGTCCTACTAATTGGAAAATAAAAATTTCTACTATAATTAAAGTATCTAAAAACAATAAATTATCAAAACATGTAAATTTATCTACACCTTCTGAGAATTTGCCATAAAGATGAGAATATTTTATAAGTCTATAAAAAGTTTACACTTTTTATTGTAGGAAGCTACCCTTATTTTTTATCCTTTTTAAATAATACACTATAACTTATTTTTACATGGTGGCTAAAAACAAAATCTTTTTCTGATCTCTTCATATAAAGCTTACATTTTATTTGGTTAAATAAACCACAGTCCTCTGGCACACAGAACAGAAGCTCAAAATGTAATCTTTTTTCTGATTTGAATAGATTTATATATAATGAATTATTTTTTGTTTAACTTCTTATAACATGAATCTATAAGTTATTTCTATTCAAAAATATATTTATATATCTATATATAGTTTCATATAAATTATCTAGTGGATGTTAATTAGATGTAGTTTTAAATTGTCAGTTTCATCTTTCTTTTTTTAAATTAATATATTTAAGCACCATGATTACAAACATGTTTATAGTTGGGTTGGATATTTAAAACTTTCTGTGCAGGAAGTTTTATGATGAGTAGAAGAGTTTTACCAAGATAACCTTGTTGCCAAAACTGAAAATGGCCAAATATTATATTTTTCCCATTGGTAAAAATAAGTTCAACATCAATATGTTAGATGTTTATTAGATATTTATTAAAAACTATATGTTAGATATTTTGTAAAGTTTTATCAAATAATTTACTTATGATCAGGCACTGATATTGAGTAAGAAAGTCAAAAACTTAGAAAGGAAGATGTAAGATGAAAAAAGACAAATTATGAAGTGACCAATTTTCTGGCAGAAAGAAAGAGCCCACATGAGCAGTATATAGTGCTGCGTGGAAAAAGGAAAAGGTCAAGACTGAAATTTTCTAGCTATATCTTCTAAAGAAGAATGCCACTCTGTCCTTCATTCATTGGAGAAGATACCTGGATAATATAGAGAATATGGAGTATTGTTATTTATCTTAGACAATGCTTGTATTTAGAAACATTTTAGTGTAGCTTCCTAGCAACCTAGGAGCAGCTGGCCACCCTGCTTGAGGCACCAACGTGTCTTTAGTTTTGGACCTCTGAGCTCTTTGGGGATACATTGGATATAGCATTTATAGGTTCAGTCATGGGAAAATTGTAATGCTAGCTTTTTTTTTTTCATACTTTAGCTCATAAAGATGGTTTATTTAGTAATGTAGTATTGCAGAGGGTAGAGAAAAGGTTAAATTCTCTGTACTGAGTTTTAAAAAGTAAGATTTATTTTCCTCCACCTAACTTAGTTTTATTAATTTTCTGACAAGACTACTTACTCTCTATGAATATTATGTTACATTATTTCACACTAAAATTACTGCAACATTATCAATTCAAGCAGGACTGAACCTATGAAATATTAATAAGGTTACTACTCTTCATAATTTTAAAAGGAGTGGTCTATTTATAGGGCATTAACATAGTCCCAGAATAGTTTTGTACTTCAGAATATTAGAGAAATTCACAGTGCAGGGGTGTAATGGCTCAGATTAAAAACTAAATTTGAGGGGCCAGAGAGATAGCATGGAAGTAAGGAGTTTGCCTTGCATGCAAAAGGTCGGTGGTTCGAATCCCTGCATCCCATATGGTCTCCTGAGCCTGGCAGGAGCTATTTCTGAGCATGGAGTCAGGAGTAACCCCTGAGCACTCCCAGGTGACCCAAAACCAAAACAAACAAACAAACAAACAAAAACACCTAAATTTGAGTGGTCAAGGATATGGCTCAAATAGTAAGACCATATACTTTACATGTGCAAATATTTGTTATAATTCCCAATAGCACATGCTCTTGAGTATTTCACGGAAAGGCTTCTGTGGACCCATAAAATAGACTGAAATAGTTGTCATAAATAACAAAAAAAATTTAAAGAAATTACATTTGAAAACAAATTAGTGTGAAATCAGAGTTATTTTTGTTTGTTTGTTTTGATTTGATTTATGTTTTTGGGCCACACCTGGCAGTGCTTAGGGATTACTCATGGCTCTGCACTCAGAAATCGATTTTATTAAGTTGGGGAAAGTAATAAACTGAGCTTCATATTTTTCTTTAATAAAGTGAATGAGAAGATAAATTGTATGAACAAATAGGTTGAAATGTATGGTAAATTTTTGGAAAATTTAAGGATGATGCTATGATTATTTATACTTATATTTATACTTATGCTTATATTTCTTTATATATAACATTATGTTTTTAAAAGTTTAATGCTAGTATTAATTCAAAAACTTATTCAATTATTTCAGAAACTATTTTTCATACTTAAGGTACAAATGATTTTACATCATTAGCTCATATTTTACCTAATGTAATAGACTTTATAAAATATAAAATGACATTTACAAATTATGAAATTTTATTATGAATGAAGGTTCTCGATTTAGATAGATGTGAATTAATATGCTCCAGATGATCTATGTAAAATATGGAAAAATTGCTGACATATTGTCTACTTCATTTTTATACCACTGATATGACTAAAAACTATATTTCCTAATACAATCACGTGTACTAGAATAAAGATCTTGTAAGATACTTAGAAAATTATTTAGTGTAAAATAATCACTTAATGACTCTCAGATATGATTCTTTCATTAAAATAAATATTAATTATTTTTCAAAACACACACTATGTCAAGGATACATGACACAATACATATTATGTCAAAATAAATTATAACATATAGAACTTATTTATAATGTAGCTATAATAACTTGTTATACATTTTAAATATTTTCCATTTAATAACTCACAGTCATATTACAGGTTTTACAGAACATTACTTCTACTATTACTTGAAAAGAAATTAGGTATCTCAAACCATGTAAAATAATTTATTCAAATTGACTAAAGACCTAAATAATACAACTATATTTATAAAATAAATTAATGAAAACACAGAAAAACTATTCATATTATTGACTTTGGACAAATCTTCACTGATATGACTTCACTGATAAGTAAATCAAAAGCAGAAGAAAACAAGTGAATCTAAATAGCTTCTGAACTGTGAGAAAAATGAAGCCTTAAATTTGCATCATAATATTATACATCTTTTTATTAATTTAAAAATATTTTGTATAATATCTTTGTTTAAGCATCATGTTTACAAACATGTTTGTAGTGGGGTTTCAGTCATAAAAAGTACAACCCCCTTTACCAGTGCAACCTTAACACCTATCAGTGACCCCATCTCTCTCCTCCTCCACCCCTGCCTGTCTTAAATACCAGCATTCTATTTCTTTCACTCATTACTATTGTCATGAATGTTATATACAGAAAATGTTCACCAGACATACAGTCACCTAATTTTTGATAAAGGAGCAGGAAATCCTAAATGGAGCAGGGAAAGCCTCTTCAACAAGTGCTGTTGGCACAAATGGCTAGCCACTTGCAAAAAATTAAACTTAGAACCCCAGCTAACATCATGTACGAAGGTAAAATCCAAATGGACTAAAGACCTCGATATCAGACCCAAAACCATAAGATATATAGAACAACACATAGGCAAAACACTCCAGGACATTGAGACTACAGACATCTTCAAGGAGGAAACTGCACTCTCCAAGCAAGTGAAAGCAGAGATTAACAGATGGGAATATATTAAGCTGAGAAGCTTCTGCACCTCAAAAGATACAAGAGCCACCCACTGAGTGAGAGAAACTATTCACCCGATACCCATCAGATAAGGGGCTAATCTCCAAAATATACAAGGCACTTACAGAACTTTACAAGAAAAAAAACATCTAATCCCATCAAAAAATGGGGAGAAGACATGAACAGACACTTTGACAAAAAAGAAATACAAATGGCCAAAAGACACATGAAAAAATGCTCCACATCACTAATCATCAGGGACATGCAAATCAAAACAACTATGAGGTACCACATCACACCACAGATAATGGCACACATCACAAAGAATGAGAATAAACAGTGTTGGCGGGGATGTGGAGAGAAAGGAACTCTTATTCACTGCTGGTGGGAATGCCATCTAGTTCAACCTTTATGGAAAGCAATATGGAGATTCCTCCAAAAACTGGAAATCAAGCTCCCATATGATCCAGCTATACCACTCCTAGGAATATACCCTAGGAAGACAAAATACAATACAAAAACCCCTTCCTTACACCTATATTCATTGCAGCACTATTTACCATAGCAAGACTCTGGAAAACAACCAAGATGCCCTTCAACAGATGAATGGCTAAAGAACCTGTGGTACATATACACAATGGAATATTATGCAGCTGTCAGGAGAGATGAAGTCATGAAATTTTCCTATACATGGATGTACACGGAATCTATTATGATGAGTGAAATAAGTCAGAAAGAGAGAGAAAAACTCAGAATGGTCTCACTCATCTATGGGTTTTAAAGAAAATGAAAGACATTCTTGCAATAATAATTTTCAGACACAAAAGAGAAAAGAGCTGGAAGTTCCAGCTCACCTCAGGAAGCTCACCACAAAGGGTGATGAGTTTAGTTAGAGAAATAACTACATTTTGAACTGTCCTAATAATGAGAATGTATGAGGGAAATGTAAAGCCTGTCTAGAGTACAGGCGGGGGTTGGGTGGGGAGGAAGGAGATTTGGGACATTGGTGATGGGAATGTTGCTCTGGTGATGGGTGGTGTCCTTTACATGACTGAAACCCAAACACAATCATGTATGTAATCAAGGTGTTTAAATAAAATATTAAAAATACATAACATATTAAATTAATTGTATATTAAAGCTATATTAATTAAATTATAATCTATTGTGTTGCATATATTAGTTAATTAAATTATATTTATTGAAATAATTTTTTAATAAATTAATGGGTATTAAAGTGTGCATTGTGATATACATTTTTAAAATTTTTGTGGGTTTTTTTTTGGGGGGGGTTTGGGACACACCTGGTAACACTCAGAGGTTATTCCTGGCTATGCACTCAGAAATCACTCCTGGTTTGGGGGACCATATGGAATGCTATGGTATTGAACCACAGTCCATCCTAGGCTAGCACGGGCAAGGCTTAACCCTTGCACCACCACTCTGGCCCATAAATTTATTAATTCCTTCTTTTAATTTACTTATGTTTATATATATGTATATATATATTAGGTGTAGAGTAAGACATATTGTGATTTACAGTAGACAATCAGAGATGTTCAGGTTGTTTTTGTTTTTGTTTTTCTGGAAGGCTTGGGGACCACATAGGTTGCCCAGATGTAATAAGGTTGGCAGTATGCACGGATCGTAGCCTACCTGCTGTACTCTCTCCAGCATTATAATTACTTGCCAATAATTGCATATTGTTGCTTTTTCTCCTAGTTTTATTTTCAGTTTTAAAAACTTTCTTTGAGGAAATGACATTTATATGTGTTGTTGCAGAAATTTATTTTCAACATTTTAGAGGTATTCATTCTAATATGCTAAGTGCTATTAAAATAATAAAACTTTGGTATTACTAATTTTAAAAACTAAATAACACCATAAAACATAGTTAAGAAGTAATATATATTATTTTAATAAAGAAATTTTAAAACTATTTAGAGAAACAAGAATCTATTCCTGTGTTTTTATATGTGCAATTTTTAAACTTAAACACCTTGTAAACATTTATTGAGTGCTACTTTTAAAATTCTACAGTTCTGACACATTTTTTATTTTATTCTCAGAAGTGTACCTCTTGGGGCCGGGCGGTGGCGCTGGAGGTAAGGTGCCTGCCTTGCCTGCGCTAGCCTAGGACGGACCGCGGTTCGATCCCCCGGTGTCCCATATGGTCCCCCAAGAAGCCAGGAGCAACTTCTGAGTGCATAGCCAGGAGTAACCCCTGAGCGTCACAGGGTGTGGCCCAAAAACCAAAAAAAAAAAAAAAAAAAAAAAAAAAAAAAAAAAAAAAAAAAGAAGTGTACCTCTACCATCTAATAGCAATTGGTCTTTCATTTTTAAATTAAGAACTGGAACTAGGGAATAGAGAGATTTTGTGATTTAGTGAATTTTTTAGTAATTTATTAGGAGATCTAAAATGGAACTTTTTAAATTTATCTCACTAAGTAGTTTATCTCACTAAGAATCTTATAAGAATGAGATTCTACTTTGGATCTTTTTGCTTATGTTTTTTTTGGGGGGCATACCCAGCTGTGCTCGGGGTTTACTCCTAAGGTTGCATTCAAGAATTACCCTTGGCAGAGGACAAGATAAGCAGGGATCAAACATAGGTCAGCCATATGCAAAGCAAATACTCTACAATACATGTACTAACATTATGGACCATGGATCTTTTTTATACATGCTAAAGCAGCTAAACTATGATGATAAGTTAATTAAGAGTAGGCTTTCCAAATTTGCTTTGTTCCTTATTTTGACTTTATCATGAATGTTATAGTTATTTTCCTAGAATTCCCACTATAAATTCACAATGAATCCTCAGCATTCACTAGATGTCAAAAATGTGACCTTCTGATAGCACAGGGGTAGGCCATTTGCCTTGTTCATAGCTGACCCAAGTTTGGTACCTGGCATCCCATATGGTCCCCTGAGCTTGTCAAGAGTAATTTCTGAGTCTAAAACCAGGACTTACCCCTGAGTGACAAAATGCAAACAAACAACAACAACAAAACCAAGAACTTGACCCTCATTTTCTATACTAAAATTTTAATCTTGCCTAACTTATATTTTTAGCTCTATTCCATTCCTTTTCATTTTTAATTACCCAATATAACAGTGCGAGTTTTGTCGTTAGACTCTCATTACAAATAAGACCTAATTTTTCTGGAATCGAACAAAAATTTTCTATTTTCCAACTATTTTCTAGTGCTTTGTCACCTCTACAAATATATGCCCCTGTTGCTTTAATAAGTAATGTAAACATGATCATATAAATATATAAAATTTAAAAAATACCTAGTCATGAACTGAAGAAATAGTCAAATTTAATGTGATATTTTTTAATGCTTAAACATTAACTGATAGTAAAATGATGCAGACTAGGGGGTTTACTGCCTTATTGTACCAGAAATTTTATTGATATGAGGTTTTTCTTGAGGGAGGGTCACACCCGGTAGCACTCAGGTTTTACTCCTGCCTTTACGCTCAGAAATCTCTCCTGGCAGGTATGGGGACCCATATGGAATGCCAAGATTCAAATCACAGTCTCTCTGCATGCAAGGCAAATACCCTACCTCCATGCTATCTCTCCGGCCCAGTGATGTGAAGTTTTACAAGGATTTGCAAAATATTTGCTACTGATTTTAAAGACACTCAGCTTTTCTGGCTTGTCACTGCTACATTAAACATGTTTAAATGGTTGATTGTGCAAAAAAAAAAAAAAACAACCTTTGAAAATCTAAGACAAGCCCAGTTGGCTGAAAAAAAGAAATGTAATGTGTGGTTTAGATTTGGTACATTGCCTTAAGTGGAAGAATATTTATTTGCTAACCCTGTCCTCTTGGGTTATATAAACTACAATAGGAAAATAAGTTTTCCACTAAATCTCAAAACATTCCTTCTACACAGGCATGTGCCTACAAGTCTATGCATGTATAAACACACTCATATAAACAAAACAATAAATACCATTTTTAATGATATTTGTAAGTCTCAGAACATCTTTTAGATAAAAAACGCAATGGAAAATATAAACTTGATTACATTTTTCAGTAAAAGTCTTATATAAATCCAGGTTGCTAAATATCTTAAATCAAAGTCTTGTAATTGCTTATTTTCTCTGGTATTCCCTAACTCCCTTCCCACCTCAAATGTAAAGGAAAAATATTTTTTTACAGGAAGGTCCAATTTATATACTATCAAACAGGAAACAGGCCCCTTATCATGGACCTTTTGCCAGTATGTTAATAAACAGTCTGTAAAACTAATCTGCTTTCAAATTATTATGACAATTTGGAGCCTTGTAACAAGCTATCATTAAACAGCTTCCTTTTCTCAGTCCCCTGGAGCAGAAAAAGAGAAAGGATACTTCCTAATCCTAACTATAGATTTCTTTTTACAGCTATCTTATGCATCTTCAGTAAAGCATTAAAAGCATTACATTTATAAAAAAAATAGAATATGTTTTAAACTCTTCATCTATTCTAAAGAGAAAAAAATCTAACTTGGAAACATTAAGGAATACAGCTACTCTGTTAGTGTCTGCATTTAGACATTTTACTGGGACTTCTATAAAAACACAGAATTAGGGGAGCACAATACTAAGGAAGCAGGGGACCACTGTCAATGTACACATAACTAGGTCTGAGATTGAGTGGGAGGGCCTGCTGATAGCATAATGCTTAGGAGCTGAAGTGTCAGGGGCCAGCAGATCAGCAACCAGTGATGTGCAAGGAAACTCTAGGGCTACACAAAATTTATAAGATGATGTTCAGAAAATCATTGTGGTGTTGAATATCCTGAATAGGCTGCATAAAAGCTGTAGTTCCTTACTCCTGTACTATCAACACTATCATAATGCTAATTTATTTTCTTAAGCTTAGAAACTGAGGAAGTAGATGCTTTTCCCCAACACCTCCACACTTTCCACGTGGGAGCCTGAGACAGGCTTTTCGCTGCCGCACCCGTGCCCCTCCTAGGGAGCCCAAGCTCAAGCGGAGAGCACACAGTGAGTGCTTTTCCCCGGCACCTCCACACTCTCCACGTGGCACACTCTCCACGTGGGAGCTTGAGACAGGCTTCTCAGGGACCTAAACCTGAGCTGAGTGCAGACCGGGTGAGGAGAAACCTGCACCTGACCCACTCTGTGTTGCTGGGATGGGCTAGGATCAATAGACTGGGTGAGCTTGGGCCTGCCACCTGGACCTTTGGCTAACCTAGAGCAGTCTACCCCGCTGAGCCTCGGAGTGGACCTGAGACTTTCCAAGGGCTGAGGGCAATTACTGGGTGGGTTTGACTACAGGAATTTCTTCTGCTGAGGCTAGAGAGGGCATAGCTCCATTGACTTCCAGAGAGGGGAGGGAAGATAGAGAGTTAGGCTCAATAGCACTCTCAACCATTTTGGCTAGGAGCAGAAATGCGCCGGATGGCAGGAATAAGGAGAAGGAAATTGACCAGACCCACCGAAGTAGTGCTGACTTCCAGATAGGGGAGTGGGGGCGAAGGGGCTAGGCTCAGCAGTGCCCTCCACCATTGTGCCCAGGAGAAGATCTGCACTAGCTGAAAAAAAAAGGGAAAAGCAACATATCAGGCCACATAAAGAGCTCAGGAGGAGCAAAAACTCAGTGAGCTCACCCAACAACCCCCCTAGAACCACACTCAGGGAGGGGACCCATCCTCATGCCACAGGGGACCAAAGCAGGCTGAATTTAGAAGGCACAGCACTCCAAACCACACCAATAAATGCAAAGAAATATGGGTAAATCAAGGAGATCCCTAATATCTGGAGATACAGAGACAAACACTAGCAAGTTTCCAAGTCCACCAAAATGCACAGTTCCATCGGAAGGAGACCTAAAAGCAGCCATGAAGAAGGAAATGCAAAAAATGATAACAGAAATAAAGGAAACACTAGCTACCGAGTATAAGAAATCTATGGATGAATGAATCAGCCAAATTAAAGAAGAAATGTTAAGAACATGAGAGATTCCATACAAAAAGAATTGAAGAAATTAAAAGACAAAGTAACAAGTCTTATGAGTAGAAAAACAGAGTTGGAGAAGCACATTGAAGAACTTGAAGGAAAACTGCAAACAAAAAATGACCAAGGAAAAGACAAAGATATAAAAGGCAAAGCACTGGAAGGAAAAGTCCAGTATCTAATGAACAAGGACAAAAGAAACAATCTAAGAATTGTGGGTAAACCAGAAGGGGAGGAAGTAGGGAAAGCGGAAGAAGTAGTCAGGGAAATAATAGCAGAGCACTTTCCCACCCTCTGGAAAGAAACTTCAGTGAAAATCCAGGAAGTGAAGAGAGTCCCTAATATAATATACCCTAATAAACCAAAACCAAGACATATAGTAATCCAAATGACAAAAACAAAGAGAAAGATAAACTCGTTAAAGCAATAAGGGAGAAAAAAACCCTAAAGTACAAAGGAAGGGATATAAGAATCAAACCAGATCTTCCATTTGACATAATTCAAGCAAGAAGACAGTGGAATGACGTATTTAAATGACTGAATAAAAGAAAATTCCAACCTAGGGTCCAATACCCAGCAAAACTATCATTTATATGGAAGGGCAGAGAAAAAAACATTCTCAAACACGAACGAAAATTGAATTATTTGTGCAAAAAAAGCCAATCCTAAACGACCCACTCAGAGATGAATTACATAATACAAACCACTGATTGTAACAAAAAAAAACCCTAAACAACACAACTGAACAACAGTCATCTCTGTCAAAAATCTCCCTAAATGTTAACGAACTAAACTATTCAATTAAAGACACATAGTAGAGAACTGGATTAGGAAAAATAAAGCGGACTTCTGCTGTCTGCAAGAAACACACTACAGGATAAACACAGGCTTAGAATCAAAGGATGGAAAGTAATTATTCAGGCCAATGGAAAACAAAAATGCTCAGGGACAGCCATTCTTCTATCAGACCAAATTGCATTCAACCTCAAGAAAGTGATCAGAGAAAAAGAGGGTCACTACTTACTGATCAGGGAAACATTAGATCAAGAAGTACTAACCCTGGTCAATATCTATGCACCTAATGTAGAGCCAGCAAAATATGTGAGGCAACTTCTCGCATACCTAGAGAAACACATGAAAGGAAATGTAATAATAGTAGGGGACCTCAATACTCTACTATCACTACTGGACAGATCCACCAAACAGAAAAATAGCAAAGAAATAAGAGCTCTAAACGAAAAATTAGAAGATCTAGGGCTAATAGACTCATATAGGACCCTCCATCCCCAGAAAGCAGAGTACACATTCTTCTCAAGCCCACGTGGAATCTTCTCCAGAATAAACCGTGTCGTAGGATACAAAGCCAACCTATATAAAACCACTAATGTAAGGATCATTAGAAGCACCCTATTAGATCACTATGAAACAGAGGTCAAAATTGACTTCAAGAGGAAGCAATGGAGAAAAACTAATACCTGGATATTAAACAACATGCTACTCAACAATAGCTAGATTAAAGAGCAACTCAAGGAAGAAAGAAAAAGATTCCTTGAGACAAATGATAATGAAGAGACAACTTGTCAAAATCTGTGGGACACAGCAAAAGCAGTATTAGGGGGAAACACATAGCAATAGAGGCCTATATCAAGAAACAGGAAAATGACAAAATCAACAGTTTAAAGGATCACCTCAAGGAATTGGAACAACAGCAGAGAAATCCAACCACAACCAGATGGCAAGAAATAATAAAAACCAGAGCAGAAATAAATAACATAGAAACTAAGAAAACAATACAAAAAATCAATAAGACCAGGAGTTGGTTTTTTTAAAAAATAAACAATATAGACAAACCACTGGCAAAACTCACCAAAAAAGAGGGAAAACACCCAAATCAGTAGGATTACAAATGAAAGGGGAGAGATTTCAACAAAACCCCAAGAAATACAACATATCATGAGATCAAATTATGAACAACTATACTCAGCTAGGCTAGAAAACCCAGTAGATATTCACAGATTCTTGGAAAAATAACATCGTCCGAGATTGGAAAAGGAAGAACTAGAAAGCCTAAACAGACAAATAACCTCAGAGGAAATTGAAGATGTAATTAAGAAACTCCCTAAGAACAAAAGTCCAGGCCCAGATGGATTTACAGGTGAATTCTATCAAACATTCCGAGAAGACTTACTACCACTTTTCCATAGGTTTTTCCAAACCATCGAAAAAATAGGAATCCTCCCCAACTCCTTTTATGAGGATAATATCACACTCATCCCCAATGATAGCAAAGATATCACCAAAAAAGAAAACTACAAACCAATCTCACTAATAAACATAGATGCAAAGATACTCAACAAAATCTTAGCAAATCGAATGCAGCATTTCATCAAAAAGATCATACATCATGACTTGGTGGGCTTTATACCAGGAATGCAAGGTTGGTTTAACATATGCAAATCAATCAACATTATACATCACATCAACAACAAGAAAGACAAAAACCACATAATCATATCAATCAATGTAGAGAAGGCGTTTGACAAAATCCAACACCCTTTCATGTTAAAGACATTCAGCAAAATAGGGTTAGAAGGAACCTTCCTCAAGATAGTTACAGTTATCTATAAAAAGCCTACAGCCAACATTATACTTAATGGCAAAAATCTAAAAGCATTCCTACTAAGGTCAGGAACTAGACAAGGCTGTCCACTCTCTCCACTCTTATTCAATATAACCTTAGAAGTCCTAGCAATAGCAATCCGACAAGAGAAGTGAATCAAAGGAATCCAAATTGGGAATGAGGAACTCAAACTATCTCTATTTTCAGATAATATAATGATATACATTGAAAACCCTAAAGAGTCCACAGTAAAACTCCTAGAAACAATTAACCAATACAGTAAAGTGGCTGGATACAAAGTCAATACACAAAAGACAGTAGCGTTTCTATATACAAACAACGAACTCGAGGAGAGATCAAAAATACAATTCCATTTAAAATAGTATCAAAAAATAACAGGTACCTAGGAATAAACCTTTCAAGGGAAGTGAAAGACCTATATGATGGAAACTTTAAAACACTCCAGAAAGAAATTGAATAGGATCTATAGAAATGGAAGAACATACCATGCTCATGGATAGGTAGAATTAACATAGTCAAAATGACTATCCTACCCAAACTACTGTATAGATTTAATGCAATCCCTATCCAAATTCAGACATCATTCTTTAAAAAATTAGAACCATCAATCACAAAATCCATATGGAACCACAAAAGACCCAGGATAGCCAAACACATACTGAAAAACAAGAAGCTGGGTGGCATCTCCTTACCTAACTTGAAACTATACTATAAAGCCATAGTGATCAAAACAGCATGGTACTGGAACAGAGACAGGATCTCAGACCAGTGGGTTAGAACAGAATTCCCAGACATAAACCCCCAGATATACAGCCAACTAATATTTGATAAAAGAGGCAAGAACGTGAAATGGAACAAAGGAAGTCTATTCAACAAATGGTGTTGGTACAATTGGAAAACCACATGTACGAAAATGAAGATTGACCCATACCTCACCCTTTATACAAAAGTCAACTCAAAATGGATCAAAGACCTTGAAATCAGACCCGAATCTATAAAGTTTATCGATAATAAAATAGGCAGAGCACTCGAAGACCTATATGTCAAAAAGGTCTTTGAGAATGGAGCACCAATGGCAAGAACGTTAGCAGAAAACATAAACAAATAGGACTACATCAAACTAAAAAGCTTCTGCATGGTGAAAGATACCCTATTTAACACAAGAAGACAGTTAACAGAATGGAAAAAAATATTTTCACTCGACATATCAGATAAAGGGCTGATATCTAGAACATACAAAGCACTCAGAAAGCTGAGCCCCCCAAAACCAAATAAAGCCATAAAAATGGGGAGATGAAATGAATAGACACTTCTCTGAGGAAGACAGAAGGATGGCCAACAAACACATGAAAATATGCTCACCTTCACTCATCATCAGGATGATGATCATCCATCAAATCAAGACAACAATGAGGTACCACCTTACACCAGTGAGGATGGCTCACATCAAAAATAATGGGAACAATCTGTGTTGGCAGTGATGCAGTATGAAAGGCACTCTCATCCACTGCTGGTGGGAATGCCCTCTAGTCCAACACCTATGGAGAACAGTCTGGAGAGTGTTCAAAGAACTCAGAATTGAGCTGCGATTTGTCCCAGCAATTGTTCTCCTAGGTATCTACCCCAAGTTGGAAGGATATTCATTCCAAAGTATGTGTGCACCCCACTATTTATTGCAGCACTCAGTATAATAGCCAAGTCCTGGAACCAACCTCAATGTCCAACAACAGATGAATGGATCATTAAGAAGTGGTATTTATACACAATGGAATACTACATGGCAGTCAGAAACAATACAATCACAGACTTTGCAGCAACGTGGATGCACCTAGAACATGTTATGTTAAACGAAGTAAGTCAGAAGTCAAAAAGATAAACACAGAATGGTAGCAATATTCTGAAGTACCTAGAACACACATCTTATACACAATTAATACTCAACAATCAAATAACAGGGTTTAACAGGGTAGAAACTCCAAACACTGTAATAGTTAACATATACTTGGGAGCAGTGCCCAAAATACATGAAAAAGGAATAACACAAACTCTTGACTACACATTATACCACAAAGAAACCAGAAACACCAGAAACAGCAGCATAGAGAGAACAGGTATGTAATCAGCCTTCTACAACAAAGGCTCATAATAATCCCTTAGAGATTGTATACAGGATCACAGGTAAAAAAAAAAATACCACGGAAAATCACTGACTCCAATAGAAACATCCCATAACACTATGTTTTAATGCCTTTATCTTACTATATTTAAAACAACACCTCATCTTTTCTACCCACAGGCATTCTTGGATACAAAGGGTGGACAAACTAAGATGGCATCTTGGGGCTCTGTTACACTAGATACCATCCCCAGCTTGCACTATGAGAATGTCCCGAGAAAACTCTTTAACATACACTTTAACTCTAGGTTATAACATCTTTTAGTATTTGAAGCACCTGACCAATCAGATCACCGAAGCAGCAACTGTGACGTACAGACTTATACTACAGGCCCTACTCATTGAACACATTCAAGCAAACAAGCATTCCTTGCTGTTTTCTCCTCTCTTCTCACTATTTTATTTTTTCTATTTTCTTTTCTTTACTTTTCTTCTCTTTTCCTTTTTTCTTTCCTCTTCTCCCTTTCTTTCTAATGTATTTTCTCTTTTCTTCCTACCTACCCTTTCCATATACTTTCCCCTTTGGAAATCCAACTATCCCTTCACCTCTCAATCGCATTCAGACCTCCCACCATATTAAAACTCTTCACCCTCAGTTCTTAATCCATTAGGCATCAAGACTGACCTCCTACCCCAATGAACCAGTACCTAGCACCCAAGCGAAGGGACACCCAGTCAAACCCACACCTCGTCCCCTGCAAGAAAAGGAAACCAACTCCCCTGCGGACTCATGCTGCGTGGCCCTTCCTACTAACTCCCCCTAATGTGGACTGTTACTTGAAACTGGACTTAGCTCTAAAAGTATCCCCAATGCAAGAGCTCTTGCAGGACCTCCCTGCTGCAAATCTTTTACCAATCTCAAGAAGGTCATGGACTGTGATGGAAAGGTGATTGGGAACCCACACAACACAAGAAAATTCCAAAAGACAATGGGGAAACGTAAATTTCTAACATAAGTATAAGACCTGTATTACACCACCTCTACCTGCTTTTCCCCCAAATGTAGTCTCTTGCATCACTTTGTTCCTTTAATTACTTTGTTAATTCATTTTTTAAATGTTTTTTTTCTATATATACATAGGTGATCACATATATTTTTATTCCTATATTTATCTTTTTTGGGTCTGTGACCTGTTTCTGTTTTCTTCTATGTCCACCCCCAAATACACCAACAATATAAAGTAGCGCCTGTTCTTCCTGCAAAGGCACACTAATAAAAGGGGAAATCCTACATATAAAAATGAGCTCTTATCTACTAGGGAAAAGAACTCATACTTGTTTAAAATACAGGGTTATCTCCCACCTTGAAAATATGTCATGCGGACCCAACTTAGACCCCAGGTGATTAGATACCATCCATCCAGCCTTGAACCCTGGATCCCAGATATAGAAACGACAAAGTTCTTCACAACAGCTACTGGAAACAAATCCCATCCGGGATATCCTTAATACTGCTGGGCCACCTACAAGTGCCAGCTCTAATATGATATTCTGACAATGAGGAAAATGGGAACAACTTGACCTAAGAGCAGATTATCACCAGCTAACGATAAGACAAAATCAGAAGACTTGTCACCCTTTGGTCGGCCCAAAAGCCAAGATCGCAGTTTACAGATGACTGGCTACTAGAACCATGACGAGACTGTATATATCTTGGGACCAATAAAAATCCCTAGTCTAGGGTTTTAATTACGACCTGCACAACAACCATGATCCCCAGTTCCAAAGGTCTGGCTGAGACAATTGCAATGGAGTGGGGCTTCTGGAAACACAATGAAAGACGCTATCCTAAGTTCCATCCTAGGATCAGTGCAAAGACCAAGACCACCAACCATAGAAGATGGATTAAAATGACACTGAAGGAACAGAACTTCTAGAACCACAAAGAAAGACTTCATCATAAATCCCACTCCTGGATCTGTGCAAATGCTGAGATCTCTAGATACAGAGGTCTGATTTTATCACCCAGGACAAAGCAGAAGTCTTCCAAACACCACGAAAGCATCTAGGGGAGAGTAAATGAACCTGAATGGAGTGTATAGTTAATCCCATGACAATATACTCTAAGGGTGGAGAAACCCCATATTTCTTAAGCCAAGTGAATTCCTTTTCGAATGACCCCAATATTTACTGTGCCAGTGCAGGAGGGAAAAAAAGGCAAAAAGCACAAAACATTTTTATATGTTAATTTTTATATACTCTTTATTATTTTTTTTATTATTTACCTATCTACTTCTTGTCAATTTCCTTGTTTTTGTGTGGTTATTGAAGTTGTTGTCCCCATTTATATTTATGTTTTTTCCTTCTTTTCTTTTCTTTCTTTATGTGCCCTGCCATGTTTTTTATCTCAAGACCATGGCTTTTTTTTTTTTTTTTTGTGGTGCTTATCGTTGTTATTGTTGGAGTGCTCACTGGATATTTGACACTTCTTTTTGTACTGTTGGGGTGTTTCACCTTCTTTTTCTCCTTTGTTTCTCAAACCAATGATGAGAGCCTCTGGAAGGATTCCGCCCATTTTCGGCATATTAGAATTTTACCCCAGTTAATTACTTTTCTCTTCTTCAAACAAAACCACATAACTTGAACTATCTAGTCCTGCCTCCCAGTTAGAGGGGGAAATAAGGGAGGCACCAAGACCAAACAGGTGCAAGACAACTAAGTAGTAAACTAGGTACAGAGGGGACCACATTTTCTAGCAGCCCCGGGGGTGAGGGAGGAGGATATGGGAGGTAGGAAGGAAAAGGAGGTGTAGGGAGGACAAATCGGTGATAGGAATCCCCCTGATTTTATGTAAATATGTACCTAAAATATTATTGTCAACAATATGTAAGCCACTGTGTTCAAAATAAAAATTATATTAAAAATAGAAACCGAGGAAGTAACTAGTTAAATTAAAAAGGTAGCTTGAAATAGATAATGGGAAAGAATATTTAAGTATAAATAGCATATAAATTTTTATAAGTATGCATCAAATTTTAATTCCTACCTAATCTTTTCTTAAGCTACTTTTAAATAGAAAATTCCAAGAAGCAACCTAGACTAATGAAGTTAATTAGCAATTATCTATTACTCTAATAATTAAGAGAAAATATTGGCATCAATTTTATTTTTGGTCCTATTTTTTATATAAAGTGATAGCTTAAATTTTTAAAAAAGGGAAAAACTAAATGATTTTATTAAGTGGATTTAATTTATAATGAGATAATAATCTTTTTTTTAAGGGAGCATGAGAAGATGATGCCAAACTTGATGGTACTTAGGCCTTACTCCAGGATCTGTGTTTAATAATAACTCCTATTGGGACTCAGGAACCATCTGCACTAACAGAGTCTAACCTATGTATAATTGTGTGCAATGTAAGTATCTTAATCTCTAAACTATTATCTCTGCCATTCACAGTAATCTATTTTTTTAATTAAAAAATTCACAAAGGCAAAATATTTCATGGTGAAAAATGTAAAAAATAAATTTTTTATTTTTCCACATAATTAGTTTCATACTAATTTAATTAAACACTGAAATCAGTGTTATTTTTGAATATATATGTATATATATTGTATATATATATGTATATATGTATTGGGGGTGCACACCTGGTGACACTCAGGAGTTACTCCTGGCTATGCACTCAGAAATTACTCCTGGCTTGGGGCTCTCTGGGACACTGGGGGATGGAACTATGGTCAAAGGCAGACAACTTATCACTCAGCACCACTGCTCCGGCCCTATTTTTGAATATTTTCCATAAGTATTTATTTTCTCCATGCTCACACTTAACTGAGAGGAGAGAGGACTCAGAGAATTGGGAGAACGAAAAATGTCAACAGCTTTTTCCTAGTTAACTATCCTTTTGAAATGTCTTTAGGTAGAGTGCAATTTATAGATGACAGTTTTTGTGGATTATAATTGTCCAAACTTCTGTAATGAACTACTTAAAACTTTTCAGTGAGCTAGAAAGTGATTATTATATGTAATAAAGAAAAATATCAAGTTTAGTGATGATCAGTATTGTCAGCGAAAAAAAAAAGGAATATTTCTGCAAATTTCTAAGAGTTCTAAGATGGGTTTATAGGGAGGAGGGAGATGGGTAACACTGGTGGTCAGAGATTACACTGGTTAATGGGAGTATACTTTTTGTGACTGAAACCCAACTACAAACATGTTTGTAACCATAGTACTTAAATAAAGATATCAATAAAAATTAAATTAGGGCCAGAGCTGTGGCACAAGTGGTAATGTGTCTGTCTTACACATTTGATCCCCCAGCATCCCATATGGTCCCCTAAGGCAGGAGCGATTTCTGATTGCATAGCCAGAAGTAACCCCTAAGCATCACCAGATTTGTCCCCCCCCAAAAAAAAATTTAACCTACAAACTCCTGACAAAAGTTAAGGAAGCCAAACATCCATTGATTATATTTAAGAAAACATGCAGAAATTTTCATGACATTGAATCTAGCCTTCAGTGGATCAATGCACTTGGCCAAGCCAAAGGACATCAAATAGAACTACATCAAATTAGAAAGTTTAATTAAGGAAAATTTAGTGTTAACTAGAATAAAAAAAATCAATTACAAACTGGGAGAAAATTTGACTTACTTGACAAATGTCTAATAGTCAAGGTACATAAAACAATTCTAAAATAGAGTCAGCAACATTAAAAAATGGACAACAGAAACAACATAAAAGAAGACATACCGATGGCAAAATTTTTTTTAAAGATCTGCATCATTAATTACTAGGAGATTTCAGATCATAACGAGATATCAACTCACACCAATTAAACTGCCACACACAATAAAGATAAAATAAGTGTTGGCATGGATGTAGGGGGAAAAAAGCTTGTGTATCATTGGTGGTGGGGTGTTAATTGGTTCAACTTCAATGGAAAAGATATGATTACAGCTCAAAAAATTAAGAAATGTGTTTCCATATGACCCAAAATATTTCTTGTCATCTCACCCAATAACTCAAAACTATTCAGAAATATTCACATATCCATTAATTATTATTATTATTAATTATTATTATTATTTATTATAAGCCAGGGATCTCAAACTCATTTTACCTGGGGGCCGCAGGAGGTAAATTCGGGGTGAGGCAGGGCCGCATAAGGAATTTTGTTTACCAATATTCGCAATAAAAGATAGCATTAGTAAGAAAAAAATTGCATTAAACATTTGCATACCCTGAACGGAACTGCTCGGGGTATGCAAATGTTTAAAGCGATTTTTTTTTACTAATGCGGTTTTTATTGCAATTATTCGCTAAGCGAATAATCACCAATACTGCGATATTTGAAGGCCGGCCGTGGGCCACAAAATGTTGTACGGAGGGCCGCAAAAGGCCCGTGGGCCGCGAGTTTGAGACCCCTGTTGTAAACTATTCACAATAGTCAAAATCTGGAAACAACCCAATGTCCGAGATTAGATAACTGGATAATTAAACTATGATGCATTAATACAATGGAATAGTAGTGTGCTTATAAGAAAAAAAATGAAGTAAATTTGTCACTACATGTATGGAAATGGAGTATATCAAATCTTATGAAGTTAGCCAGGAGAGGACAGAGATAGAATGATCTTTGTCATTCATGGGATATGTAAAGAAATAAAAAAGTGACTACATTCAATAGATTCTTAAAACTGGTAGATCTGAGAACATGTTAACTGCCTTTAACATGGTGGGGACATGGAAATAGATTACTAAATGAAACTGAGATAAGGTGGGGTGTCGAGAAATGACACACTAGTGGAAAATATGGTGTTTAAATATCTTATGCCTGAAACTTAATTGCTGATGGTATTATAAATCATGATTATTACAATAAAATAAAAAACATTTATTCATATAGACATTCTGGTTCTTAATTACTTCCTCCCCTTTCCCCCTTCTGCCCCTACAATGATATATAGTTTCCCTCTTTCTACTAGGCACTCAAAAATATGTTTCCAAAAGAACAATTGTGAAGGGAAGTGACTTTCTTTTCTTTGTATTAGAAAAACTTTCATTAGTTTCAGTTTATCAGTGAAGGTGGGATATTTAGGGGTAACATATCTAGAACCACATAATATAGTATCAGAAGAGGTTTTTCTTTTAAGGCCACACCCAGTGGTAGTCAGGGTTTATTCCTGTCTCTGCACTAAAGGATCACTCCTTGTGGACCTTAAGGGGCATATGTGGCACTAGGGATCTAGTTCAGGTTGCTTGGTGAAAAGTAAGCAACTTACCCTCTGTGATAACATACATTCTTTTCCTAGAAAAGTTTTATGCACTTATTATTTTTAAGGTAATATAATCATTTTTTAAGAATAAGAAAGCATTTTTGAGGGGTGAATGCATACCAGAAAATGACCAGAGCTTAGTCCTGGATCTGTACTCAAGCAACACTCCAGGTAGTAAGGATAGAACTCAGGTCAAATGCAAAGCAAGAGCCCTACTCACTGTACTATGTCCCTGGTCCCCAGAAAGTATATGTACCCACGAGCTGGAATGATAGATAACAGGGCTCTTTCATCCCATGTGATTGACTCAGCACCCCAAGGTAGTCCTTGGAGTCCTCCAGGTGTTATTTCTCGGAGAAGATCCAGGAGTAATCAATCTATCAACACCACAAGGTATGACCCTAAACCAAATGAAGTTATGTTATGAAGAGAACATTTTAAAAGAGGTTGTTGGGAGCCAGAGTTATAGCATAGTGGTAAAGCATTTGCCTTGCATGCTAACGGACCTGGTTGGATCCCCAGCAACCCATATGGTTCACAGAGCCTGACAGGAGTGATTTCTGAGTGCAGAGCCAGGAGTAACCCCTGAGCTCTGCCGGATGTTGCTTAAAAATCAAAAATAAATCAATAAATTTAATGAGGTTGTTTGTATATTTTTATCTAGTTACATTATTTTTTTTCAAAACATACCCAGGAATATTATGTGTTTATGCAATATGAAGTTTCTTAAAATTATATTTTAAATGCATTTTAAAGATACTCCAAATGAGAAATTTTATGAAATTTTGAGCACATCTTATATATAATCACTTTAAATCATCTAGATAGTTTGAATAAGTAATTAATATACATTGGGAAAGTGAAAGATTTTTAACATCATTTTAGCAAAATCCATTGTGTTAAAATGATAAGTTTTAAAGTAAATTTCATGATTTGATGAGTGTAATTGGTGTTCACTTTTGTATTTGGATATTTTTTATTGTAAGCTACATTTGTTAAATGATTTAACTTGAAATTGGATAATTTGTTCAATTATATTCCAAAATGTTATATTTTCCAGAAACATGAGATAAATTAATTAATATTGCCAAAATTAGAAGTCAAAGTTATTATAATTGAATAATATTGTTTAGTATAAAAAGTTGAATAATTAGGGACCAGAGCAGTGGCACAGTGGTAGGGTGTTTGCCTTGCAAGTGGCTGACCTAGGGCAGATCACAGTCAATCCCCCAATGTCCCATATAATCCCCTAAACCAGGAGCAATTTCTGAGTGCATAGCCAAGAGTAAACCCTGACAGTCACTGAGTGTGGCCCAAAAACCAAAAAAAAAAAATAAGTTAAACAATTAGTAAATTAATACTTTACTTATATAATTTTTCTAAAATATATTAATGTATTACAGATTAGAAGACATTTTGGATGTTATATAAAATATTTTGGCTACCACTTTTTTCAGCTACCTGGATGGATATGTTTTAATACTATATTTAGCTATCTGGATATAGATTTAAGAATATATTTTACTATAATCATAAAGTTTCTTTTTAAATATTAGAAAATACTAATGAGCCATACAAATGCATTTATATGAAACACACACATGTAACATTGGAGAAGAAATAAATTCTGGGATAATGTTTTCTTAATCACTAAATCTTCAATATCATTTTCCATTTATTTGCACCTACTATACCTAATATGCACCTATTATACAAAAGTCACTGTTCTGAGACCTTTGTACATATTAGTGAACAAAACCAAAATTCCTTTTTCACTGACAAATCTACACAGTAAAAAATTTTACTTAAAAATGCGTATTTGCTTAAAAAGTGCCAAGCAATAAAAAAGCTGGGTCTGGTTAGGAGTGATGATGTGTTTACATAGATAGGAAAAAAAATTGTAAAAAAAATTCTGTAGTATATGGGAAGTCGATTGCTCATTGCATCTTCCTTGCCCTGACTATATTAGACTCTCCTAGGGAGCTGTTGGCTCCACTCGGACTGAAAACTAAAATTGTTATGTCTAACCCCATAGGAACCTGGCAAAAAGCCACTCTGATTGATGGCTTTGGTATCACTATGTCATCCAAGATAATTGAATATTTTGACTTTTCCTCTAGGGTAAATATTTACTTAAGGTTGATTTTATATAAAAGAGAGGAAAATAATAGGTAGGCAATCAAAGAGAAAAGGTGCTGATTTGCAGGCAGAATAGTAAAGGATGACATACCAGCAGAAAGCATTAGAAGCAGAGACCAGGGTTGAGGGAGAAGGCAGATAAGGAGCAAATAGAAGGATTCTGACTTTCATATTGAACAACTGATGAATGTTTAAAGCTGTATAACAGAATCAGAAATGTTAAGAGCTATTTGAATTTCATAAATTCAATTCAAAATTTGAATTCACATGTTGAGTGAGTCACAAATGATCCCACTTGTCAGGCATGCTTAATGCGCATAAAACTTTTTACATGGAGCATCTGAAATCACTTCTAAGTGAATTTAATATTTTTTGCTCATGTCTAGAAAATGAAATTCAAAATCAGGATGCCTAGAATTTCCTTTACAACAAGATTTGACTGATGTTCGCTAATGTTTTTGCCTACGTTCTTACTTTGTAAAATGTACAACTTTTTAAAATTATTTAATGCATTGAAAAGTCTTCCATTAATTCAATAAATATGTTTATTATAAGTAGTAAGAATTTGAACTGAAAAATGTCAAAATGTCCTGTTTTTTTGTTTTCCCTAGAAGTAACAGTTTATTTGGTGCCATAATATTTTAAATAGACAAAACAGTTAAAAAATAGTCTCATCAAAAATAATTTGTAATGTTGAGTGCTGCTGTCTCTGCTCCTTATTCTTTTACACGATATCACAAATGTTACAAATATCACAGATACGTCATTTTAAATTATTGAGTAGTAAGTAAATACTAGTGTTTTGCAAAAATATCAGTCTCATGTTCTAGTGTTTTAAAGTTACCTTGATCACTATATTAAATAGATATGATAATATAAATTGGTTTTAATGCAAATTTAATTTAATGTTTTGTTCAGTTTTATTAAGACAGCAAAAAATGACAAAATATAAAGACTTAGCTAGCAGGGTGATATGAAATTAAACACTCTTTAAAGAAACTAATTTATTTTATCTACATTATTATATTCTCTTGCCATTGGTATTCTTGCCATTAATTCCATTCTCTTTCCTTTTTCTTTTCTTGTTGAGTCAAACCCTACTCCTAACTCTGGCCAGGAATTATTCCAGATGGTGCTGGGGGAACTTAGATGATTCCATGGGTCTTATCTCTTATATTCTAATGGTCCTCACTTAAAATATAATATAATGTATTTACCACTGCTACATTGATAGGTAGATTAGCAAGATCATTGATTAGTATTTACTACATACACCAAAATCTTACATACTGATTTCAGTTTTTTTTACCAGTAAAGGAAAAAATGCCATGGGTTTCACTATTTGGGGCATCTATTCTACTTTTTATCAGAATTTAATTGATTCTCAGAGTTTCTTGCTGACTTGGGGAAGAAAGAAAAGAAAAAAACATCCTAATAGGTTAATGGTTTTCACGCTTCATCGTGCTACCTCATTGACACTGTCTTAAACAGTATTTTGTTTACTTCTGACAAGATGGAGATGAGGAGGAATAAAATAAATGTTTCCTACCAGAAGTAAGTTTGAGATGACCCCGTAAAATTGATGTAATTTTTTAACATAAAACCCACAGTAATTCCAACTTATTCTCTGAATAACTTTTCACTGAAACAGAAGTGCTTAAAATTGCAGTTAAAAAAAATGTTCTCCTGGATCAATAGCAGAAGGATCCTCTGGGAATTTGTTAAAAAAAAACAAAGTTCCAGGTTTCACTTCAATCCTACAGAATTCACCATAGAAAGGTATCAGATATATAGGACATTAATACAGGGGATAGGATACTTACCTTGCATTCATTCCACCTGAATTTGATATTTTGCTTTCCATATGGTCCCCTGACTACTTCTAGAATAATTCCTGAGTGCGGAGCTATAACTAATACCTAAGCATCATGAGGTGTAGTCCAAAAACAAGCAAAAAACATAATAAGATAGAAATACGATTATTAAAAGTCAGCTAAAATATTATGCACTTTATAGTTTGAGAAATTCTAAATGAGATTAAAGAAAATGTTATGTGTACGTAGTTGACCACCTGAGTAATTGTTTTTTATAACATTATACCTCCTCATCTTGAACTAGTGCAAGTATAATCTTGTTTATGATCTATCTAGCAAAACTGTTAATATCTCCTAGAAATAATTCTTGAATTATTTAGAGACATTGCATAGAATTATCATGATAAATAACAACTATACTGACATAGTATTTTATCTTTGTAATTTTTAAATAAAATACAGATATAACATTTTGTTATGTTGTGACCAATAAATAAACCTCCATTTTAAATGCAGCTTTATAATTTTGTTTTAAAATGTGTCTTAATTTAATTATGAGCATGTTTTTATTAACCACAATACTTTAAATTTAAGGAAGTCCCAAACTAATATGCAAAAAAGAATAATATTCTTGCTTTGTCCTTGAAAAGTATCATAGCTCACTGAAGGAAAGTGGGCACTTAAAAATGATGTAATTCTGGTTGCAATTGAGATACCATTGGTATCCCAGAGACTAAATGCATAAATTTCAATGGAGAGGACACAGAAGAAACTCACTATGCACTAGACAGAAACCAGACAGAAACAGATACTGTGGAAGCTGTGCAGTATCTCTACTGTGGAAGCACAGGGACATGGGCAATTAGCCCAGTTGGAAATATGGTCAGGAAGTACAGACACTGTGTTGGAAACATATGTTCCCAATCAAGGTAAAGTCCAATTTGATAACCAGGATGTTCTATATTGACTAGATCCTGGCAAAGAGAAAGCAGAGGAAGCATTCTGGACAGCACTTTCCCTTCCCCACCCCTTGGAACAGGAAAGCTATTGACCTTGTAAAGTGCACAGAAAGTGGACAGACTGCCAATTTACAGATATTGGTCCCTAGAGAGAAATGCTTTTGGTAATGCTAAAAACACAAACTAGGTCCTTATTCCAGTACACTCTAAGCAGAGAGACATATCCATGTTCTAACAAAATGTACAAATAAAGTTCCTTAAAGAAGCCAACAGGGATTAATAATAATAAAATTTAATAAATAATGAAAAAAATTAAATTCTGATAATAAAAAAAGCAAATATAGTACCATCTTCTGGAAAGTTAAACATCGTATAACTCAGGGCAGAGAGGTGGTGCAGCAGTAGTGGATTGCCTTGCATGTGGCTGATATAGGACAGACCACAGTTTGATACCCTGGAGTCCCATATGGTTCCCCAAGCCAGGAGCGATTTCTGAGTGCAGAGCCAACAGCAACCCCTAACCAGCAGTGGGTGTGCCCTCTCCCAAAATAGTATTACTCTCCAAATCACACTTACAATTATTTTAAAAATTGAACCCCCCTCAAAAAAACCCTAAAAATTTAAAGAAGGAAATTGAGCAAACCAAAATAAAAATAAAACAGTGAGCAACCCATTTCTACAATGTACTGAATATTTGAAGGCACACAGATGGCCAATAAGTTATGATATTTATTACCTTTCATTATTAGAGAAATGCAAGTTCAAATGATGATTTATCAACATCACCTATAATAATGTTTATTATCCCAAAGACAAGATACAAGAAGCATTGAGAAGGTAGAAATGCGGAAACAATACTTCATTGCTATTATGATGTAAATTTGTACTGTCACTATATGGAAATTAGTATGGAGATTCTTTGAAACATTACCAGTGGAGGGAAGCAGACACTTTAGCAGTGTGTGTGGTGCTGTAATGCTTTATGTATGAATCCCTTTCATTAACATTATTGTAAATCATGCCTAAAATAAGATTTGAAAAAATAGTTAATTGGCATGGAATTGTAATAAAGAAAGTAAGACAGTGGTAATGCATGCTGCTGCTGATGCTTTAAATGATAATATTTCAAATGGGCCCCTAAATACTACCAGGAGTGACCTCTGAGCATAGAACCAGAAATTGCCCCTGAGCAGGTGTGCAGATGTGCTCCCTCCAAACTGAAACTAAAACTCCAAACAATCTAATTATCTTAGGACATTAGTAACCACACTTGTGTTTACTAAGTATAATTTAATAGCCAAGAACTGAAAACAACTCAGTGCACATAACATAATGAACAAATAAAGTATGGCATATGTATACATACAATTTTATTTAATTCTAAAAAAGGATAAAAACCTACTGTTTATGGGGCTGGAGCAGTGACTCAGTGGTAGGGCATCTGCCTTGCACTGATTACCCTAGGACGGGCTGCGGTTTGATCCCCTAGTGTCCCATATGGTCCCCAAGCCAGGAGTGATTTCTGAGAGCATAGCCAGGAGTAACCACTGAGTGTCACTGGGTGTGGCCCCAAAACCAAACCAAAAAACAAAAACAAAAAAAAAGCTTACTGTATCTAACAATATAGATTATATATTATGAACAATAAAATTAATTGAAAGAAGTAAAACAAGCACCACATGATTTTATTTAAATGCATCTTAAAGAAAATAAATTTAGGAACTAAAGAGTAACAATGGAGTCAAACTATAAGAGGAATCAATTAATGTTTACAATATAGGATGACAAAATGCCATAGGGCACACAAATAGGTACACATAGACTAATGTATTGGATCATTGGTATATACTTAAATTTTATGTTTGACTTTGTTTAATAACAAGACTTTAATAAACCAATAAGTTTACAGAAATAAATATAGCGAAAGATTGGAATTGTAACTCAGTAGTAGAGATTTTCATGTCTGGCTCCTCAGTATAATACCTGGCATTCACAACATTTTTATATTTGCATATGTATTTATAGTATGTTTATATTTTTCTAATTCAAAAAATATAAAATTTAATTAAATATCTGATTTAAATAAAAATTAATGTTTAGACTAATTGTTTCATATTAAATAATATTTTAGAGATAAACATGAACCTAAATTTTGGAAAAACATAGAAAATTTAGTATAAAGATTTTGTTATAGATATTCATACTTAAGTGTACATTTTCCACAATTTCAGTAATGTTCTCCTTCTAGAGCAGTGGTCCTCAAACTATGGCCCGCAGGCCACATATTGTATTTGTATCTGTTTTATTTCTTCATTGCAAAATAAGATATATGCAGTGTGCATAAGAATTCGTTCATAAGTTTTTTTTACTATAGTCAGACTCTCCAATGGTCTGAGGGACAGTGAACTGGCCCCCTGTTTAAAAAGTTTGAGGACGCCTGTTCTAGAGCATAATAGTAGTATTTTCAAGGAAGGCCAACAACAACAAAAAAACAAAACAAACAAACAAACAAAAGAAAACCAAAAAGGGGCCAGCGCAATAGCACAGCAGTTGTGCATTTGCCTTGTAAGCTGATCTCTGTTTGATCCCCGGCATCCTATATGGTCCCGCAGGTCAAGAGCAATTTCTGAGCGCATAGCAAGGAGTGACCCCTGAGCGTCACCAGGTGTAACCCCAAAACAAAACAAAATAAACAAACAAAAAACAAAACAAAACAAAAAAGAAAGGCCAACAATTTGTACATTCTACATAGAGGGGAGGCCAGAGTGAATATAAATTTATGTGATGAAAACTCATGTTTAAAAGTAGTTTTAAGAGAGAGAAAAAAAATGCAGAAAGAAGCTTTGCTTTTCTTGAAATTGTCTTTAATCTCAGCAATATTTTCTTTTTATTTAACTTTGATTCAACCTAGGATTTCATACCTGAACATAAGATACTAATAAAATAGCATTTAAGAGAAAAATATATAAGGGCATATGTATTAATTCTTTACTGGAAAAATGTATTACAAGGGAATTTTAAAATTGGTCTATAAAATCAAATAATATTTTACATAAAAAATGTATAAACATCATGACTTCCAAAATTGTTGTTTAACAAAATAGGAAACACATGAACAAATTTGATGAAATAAAAATTTTTTTGCTCTGAAGATATAAGGATACATATGTTGGTTTACATGTAAAGAAAATTAAAATACTTTTATATGGAAACAACATTAAACAGGAAAAGTTAACCAAAAAAAAAAAAGGAAAAGTCATAGCTGACCTTATAATTGCTTAGAAATTATCCTAGAATGAAACAATCATGACAAATATCTGAGATAAAGAAAACATGGTTAAGACACATTTCCAAATTGCAGAGCATATTATCAAATATATTATGATAGCCAAGAGAATCCGATAAAGTAACAAAAAAAGAGTTTCAACTCTGAATGGTCTATAATGATCACGAAAATATAAAAGAAATGGAATGAAGCAATGTAAAATTAGAATATTATAAAAATTTCCTGGGCCGTTAAGACATCTGGGAAAGAAACTCAAAGAAGAACAACATAAATTAGACAAAATCTAATAAAATATAATAAAACAATCTTAATGGCTTTCTTTTCTGTTTGCTTAGTTTTGGTATGGAAGGCACACCTGGCTGCATTCAGGGATTACTCCTTGCTTTGCACTCAGATATCAAACCTGGAAAGCTTGGGGGTTCGTATGGAGTGCCAGGGATTGAACCTGGTTGGCTGCATGAAAGGCAAATTGCCTCACTTGCAGTGCTATTGCTTCGGCCCACCAAAGATTTTCTTTAAAGATGGCTTAGACTCAAATATAATTATCTCAATTGTAGTAATACTCACAACTCTCTAATGTTAATTAGTTATATAAAAAACATCAATAGTTTTCCAAGTGCCATAATTAGTCAACAAACAGTACATATCATACAATATAATTGTTATAAATATTGTGTAAAAATTAGACAAATATAAGAGAAATAATTTGTTATAGTGCTGGGTTATGAGACTATATTTTCCTTATTTTATTTCTTTCTATATTTACTTAATGTATAAGAACACATATGATGTAATCAGAAAAAAAGAGAATATCTTGAAATACACTGTTGGTTTGAATGCTGTGCAAAATTACTTTAGATGGGGAGAACTATTTCAATTCAGATAAGGACTGATAAAATCTATAGGAAAGTGAAATGTATTAGAAATGTGTTAAGGGGCTGGAGAGATAGCATGGAGGTAAGGCATTTGCCTTTCATGCAGAAGGTCATCGGTTCGAATCCCAGCGTCCCATATGGTCCCCTGTGCCTGCCAGGAGCAATTTCTGAGCATGGAGCCAGGAATAACCCCTGAGCACTGCCGGGTGTGACCCAAAAACCACAAAAAAAATAAAAGAAATGTGTTAAAATGTGTTAGAGATGTGCTTGTGTTAGAAATATTTGTAGCTGTTATTGAGATAAAAAGCATTATATGTTTCTGGTCAGAGTCCATTAAATTCATGTTTATTATTTTTATTTATTTTTCATTTTGTTTTATTTTCTGTTTCTTATTGGAGAAAACTACTATGACGAATATTATAGCTAAAGAAAATTAAGTTAAAACTATTTTATTAAACCTATCATTATTTTCAAAATTGTTTGACTAATGCACTTAGTGTAAAAGTGAATGTAAACTATGATGTAAGCAAGCATATACTCTTTAGTAAAAATCAAGAGTCTTAAATGCCACTTATAGCCTCCATCAGTTTTTTTCCTTAAATTTTCTTTTCTTTTTGGATAATATCTAGAAATGCTTAGGGGTTAATACTGGTTCTTCTCTCAGGACTCACTACTTCTTAGAGGACCATATGGTATGCTGGAGTCAAGCCAGGATCGACCACAAGCAAGGTAAGAATTTTACCCCAGGTACAATACCTCTAGCTCCTTGAATTTTTTTTAGTAATTTGTATTGTGACCGAAAATGAATAACAAGTTTCTTACAGTAATATTTAAGGTATAAAGTGACAATGAGTCACGGCCATTCCCATCACCAGGGTTATCATCCCTCCACCCCTTTGGCCAGCATGTATCCTATATCTCCCTCCTTTGCCTTCCAGAGTGCTAGTGTAATTGTTTCCCTCTGTGTATAGCTTGTTGTAGATAGGATATCAATTCTGTTGTTTTGACTTTGGGTTTGATGTGATGTTTGTCTGATCATTTTTTATTTCCACTCAATGCTCATACGGCTGTTTGGATCTGGTATCATTCATTTTTCATTTCCACCTCAATTTATGAAGCAGAACAAGATTATTTGAATTTTAGTAGAACACAAAAAAGGAGGAGAAGGAGGAGGAGGAGGAAGAAGAAGAAGAAGAAGAAGAAGAAGAAGAAGAAGAAGAAGAAGAAGAAGAAGAAGAAGAAGAAGAAGGAGAAGGAGAAGGAGAAGAAAGAAGAAGGAGAAGAAGGAGAAGGGGAAGGAGGAGGAGGAGGAGGAGAAGAAGAAGAAGAAGAAGAAGAAGAAGAAGAAGAAGAAGACGAAGAAGAAGAAAACAAAAAACCAACAAATAGTAAAAAAGAAAGCAAACCAGTAACTACCAAAAAAGAAAAAGCACCTGCAACATCAACTACAACAACAAAAAATAACCAAATAATGACCACAAGAGTGAAAATACAGAAAAAATAAAGAGAAAAAGAGAAAAAAAAAAACAAAGGAAGGAGTGATGATGTGGAGAGGTTTTGTGATTCCTTTTTTTCATAGGCACAGTAAATATTGGAGAAGTAAGAAAGGAAATCCCTTTGGCCTAAGAGATTCAGGGTTTCTCCACCCTTGAAGCATACTACCATGGGAACAACTACTGGCTCCCTACATGCTCATTGACGCACCTCAAGGTCTTTTTATGGTGCCAGAAAACTTTCTGTTCAGTTGTGGATGATAAAATCAGGCCTCTGTAGCTAAAGACCTTAGTATTTGCACAGGTCATAGGACAAAGTTTAGAATAGAGTCTTTCTTTACGGTTCTAGAAATTCTGTTCCATCATTGTTGTTGCAATCAGTCTTTTAAAAGTAGTAAATTGTCCTGATTTTTGCTAAGATCTTAGGCAGAAGCCTAGGATAGAGTCATCATTATGGTTCCAGAAGTTCTTCTCAGTGTCAGTTGTCAAAGTCAGACCTCTGGAATTAGAGATACTGATTTTTGTACAAGTCCTAGGCTAAAGCCTAGGGTAGGGTTTTTCTTATTGTTCCCAGGATAAGTTCTGCCCAGTCAAGGTGGTCAAAGTCAGTCTTCTGTAGTTAGCTCTCTTGGTTTTTGCACAGATCAAAGGATGACATATCTTCTGATTTTATCTTACTGTTAGGTGATGAGATAGGACAACCTGCTCTTAGACCAAGTTGTCATTTCCTCGTTGTCAGGATGTCATATCAACACTGGTGCAAGTTGGTGCCAGAGTGGTATTAGCAATTTCCCAGGAGGAATTTGGTTCTTGGTGTTGTTGCAGGGAACTATATTGGTTTTACATCTGGGATCTGGGGTTCGGGATTGGATGATCACTGTCCAATCTCATGGAGTCTAAGTTGGGTTCACATGACACATGTCCAGGGTGTATTATAAAAAGTATGAGTTCTTATCTCTAGAAAATTTTTTTTTATTTTTGGGTCACACCCAGCAGCACTCAGGGATTAATCCTGGCTCTACTCTCAAAATCACTCCTGGCAGGCTCAGGGGACCATATGGGATGCCAGGAACCACTGTCTTGCATGCAAAGCAAATGCCTTACCTCTATGTTATCTCTCTGGCCCCAAGATAAGGTTGTTTCTGTGCATAAGGTTTCCCCTTTTTAACTGTGCCTATACAAAAGTATATGGTGTCATATTACATTTCTGGTGCATTTGGAGATAAGAATGACAGGCTCCACAATCCCTGTACCCTGGTTTTTACCTGAGATTTTATCCCAGGTAAAACTTTTTCTTCTAGTTTTTTTTATATAATTTTTATTTTAATCATAATGGCTTACATATCATTGACAATAATATTTTAGGTACATATTAACATAAAACCAGGGAATTCCCATCACCAAAATGTCCTCCCTCCACCTCTGTTCCTGTCCTATATCCCATATCCTCTTCCCTCACCCCCAGGGCTGCTAGAGTAGGTGGTCCCCTCTGTGCCTAGCTTACTACTCAGTGGTCTTACACCTGTTTGGTCTTGGTAACTCCCTTATCCCCCCCCTAATTGGGAGGCGGGACTAGATAGTTCAAGTTATGTGGTTTTGTTTGAAGAAGAGAAAAGTAATAACCTGGAGAAAAAAAGAAAAAAAGGATGGAAGTGGGCGGAGTCCTTCTAGTTTTCATCCTTGGTTTGAGAGACAAAGGGGAAAAAGAAGGTGAAATACCACAATAGTATATAAAGAACTGTCAAATAAAATATCCAGTGAGAATTCCAAAAAAAAGGGGTATATGCACCATATAAAGGCCATAGTATTGAGATAAAAAATATGTGGCAAAGCACATAAGAAAAGAAGAAAATAAATAAATATAAATGGAGACATCCACTTCAATAGCCAAACCACAACAATGAAATCAACAAAAAATAGATATGTAAATAATAATAATAAATTGTTTTGTGCTTTTTTTTCCCCTTCCTGCAGATGCACAGTAAATATTGAGATCATTTGAAAAGAAATTTCTTTTGCCTAAGAGATACAGGGTTTCTCCACCCTTGAGGTATATTGTCATGGGGATTAACTATAGACTCCTTTTAGATTCATTTACTCTGCCCTTGGTGCTTTTGTGGTGTATGGAAGAAATAAATAAAAAGAATTGTAAAAATAATAATTAAAGATAAAAGTGATGGAGGAGACTACCTTTATGTCTGGGAATAAACAACCTAAAAAGCATTATTATACACCACCTCGTTACCTGGTCTCCCCCAAATGTAAGGTAGTCTTTTGCACAACTTTGGTCCTTTAAAAACTTCGCTAAATCATTTTACTTCTTTTTTTTTTCTTTTCTTAAATTTATTTATTTTTTTTTAAATGTTGGTCCTACATATACATTTGCGAGCACATACATCTTTCTTTCTTTCTTTCTTTCTTTCTTTCTTTCTTTCTTTCTTTCTTTCTTTCTTTCTTTCTTTCTTTCTTTCTTTCTTTCTTTCTTTCTTTCTTTCTTTCTTTTCTCTTTCTTTCTTTCTTTCTTTCTTTCCTTTCTTTCTTTCTTTCTTCTTCTTTCTTTCTTTCTTTCTTTCTTTCTTTCTTTCTTTCTTTCTTTCTTTCTTTCTTTCTTTCTTTCTTTCTTTCTTTCTTTCTTTCATCATTTTTGGGTATGTGACCTGTGTCTGTTATCCCCTCTGTTCAGCCCCAACTACACCAACAATATAATGTGGCACCACTTCCCCCTGCAAAGACACACTAAATAAAGGGGAAATCTTACATATAAAAAAAAAGAGCTCTTATCTACTAGAGATGGGAACTCATAGTTTTTTACAATACAGGGAAATCTCCTATCTTGAAAATATGTCATGTGGAATCAACTTAGACCTCAGGTGATTAGATACCATTCATCCAGCCTTGAACCCTGGATCCCAGACATAGAATTGGCACAGCTCTTCACATCAGCTGCAGGAAACAAACTCCATCTGAGACAGCCTTAATACTGCGGGGTCAACAACAAGGGCCAGCTCTAACATGATATCCTGACATTGAGGAAAACGTGAACAACTTGACCTGAGAGCAGATTAGCATACCTTACCAGCTAACGACAAGACAAAACCAGAAGACTTGGCACCCTTTGGTAGGTCCAAAAGCCAAGATCGTGACTTACAGATGACTGGCTACTAGAACCACGACCAGACAGTATACATCTTGGGACCAATAAAAAAGCCCTAATTTAGGGTTTGAACTATGACTTGTACAATAATCATGATCCCCAGTCCCAAAGGTCTGACAGAGACAACTGCAAGAGAATGGGGCTTCTGGAAGCACAAAGAAAGACACTATCCTAGGTGCCATCCTAGGTTCAGTGCAAAGATCAAGATCACCAACCACAGAAGATGGATTAAAATGACACTGAGGTAACAGAACCTCTAGAACCACAAAGACTGACTTCATCATAAGTCCCACCTTAGGATCTGTGCAGATACTGAGACCTCTAAACACAGAGCTCTGATTGTATCACCCTGGACAGAGCAGTAGTCTTCCACACACCAAAAAAAAAAAACACCACCGGGAGAATAAATGATCCTGAGCAAAGTCTAGAGCTGATCCCATGACAGTATACTCCAAGGTCGGAGAAACCCCTTATTTCTTAGGCCAAGTGAATTCCTTTTCGAATGACCCCAATATTTACTGTGCCAGGGCAGGAGGGGAAAAAACAAAAATACAAAAAGCACAAAACCTTGGTTATTTTATATATATATATATATATATATATATATATATATATATATATATATATATATATATAACCTTTATTTATTACTGTTATTATTTTTATTTACCTATCTATTTTGGTCGATTTCTCTGTTTGGGTGCGATTATTGAAATCGTTGTCCCCAAATATACTTATTTTCTTTCTCTTCTTTTCTCTTTTTTTGTTATGTGCTATGCCATGTTTCTTATTTCAAGACCATGGCGTGTTTTTGGTTTGTTTGTTTTTGTTTCTTTCTTTTTTTTTAATTTTTTATTTATTTTTTTTAATTATTTATTTATTTATTTATTTTTATTTTTTTAATATATATAATTTTTATTTTGATCCTAGTGTCTTACATATTGTTGACAAATACATTTTAGGTACATATTTACATAAAATTAGGGGGGATTCCCATCACCAATTTGTCCTCCCTACACCTCCGTTTTTGTCCTACCTCCCATTTCCTCTTCCCTCACTCCCAGGGCGGCTAGAATATGTGGTCCCCTCTGTATCCAACCCACTACTTAGTAGTCTTGCCCCTGTTTGGTCTTGATGCCTCCCTTATCTCCCCCTCTAACTGTAGGCAGGACTAGCTAATTCAAGTTGCATGATTTTGCCTGAAAAAGAGAAGATAAATAAACTGGGGTAAGAGTCTAATACTCCAAAAATGGATGGAATCCTTCTAGAGGCTCTCATCATCGATTTGGGAGATGAAGGAGAAAAAGAAGGTGAAACACTCCACCAGTACCAAAAAAAGAGTCTATTATCCAGTGGGGACTCCAGCTGTATCAATAAGCACCACAAAAAAAACAGACGAAAAACAAAGCAAAACAAAACAAAACAAACAACCAAAAACCAAACAAACAAACCAAAAACACGCCATGGTCTTGAAATAAGAAACATGGCATAGCACATAACTAAAGAAGAGAAAAGAAGAAAAAAAAAAGTATAATTGGGGACCACGATTTCAGTAGTCACACCCAAACAGAGAAACGACCAAAATAGATAGGTATATTAAAATAATAATAGCAATAATAAATGAAGGGAAAAATATATGTATATATGAAATAACCAAGGTTTGTGGTTTTTGTATTTTTGTTTTTTTCCCCTCCTGCCCTGGCACAGTAAATATTGGGGTCATTCTGAAAGGAATTCACTTGGCCTAAGAAATATGGGGTTTCTCTGTCCTTGGAGTATATTGTCATGGGATCAGCTCTAGACTTTGCTCAGGATCATTTATTCTCCCGGTGGTGTTTTTTTTGGTGTGTGGAAGACTTCTGCTCTGTCCAGGGTGATACAATCAGAGCTCTGTGTGTAGAGGTCTCCTTATCTGCACAGATCCTGAGGTGGGACTTATGATGAAGTCAGTCTTTGTGGTTCTAGAGGTTCTGTTGCCTCAGTGTCATTTTAATCCATCTTCTGTGGTTGGTGATCTTGGTCTTTGCACTGAACCTAGGATGGCACCTAGGATAGTGTCTTTCTTTGTGCTTCCAGAAGCCCCATTCTGTTGTAGTTGTCTCTGACAGACCTTTGGGATTAGGGATCATGATTATTGTGCAAGTCATAGTGCAAACCCTGAACTAGGGCTTTTATATTGGGCCCAAGGTGTATACTGTCTGGTCGTGGTTCTAGTAGCCAGTCATCTGTAAGTCACGATCTTGGCTTTTGGACCTACCAAATGGTGCCGCGTCTTCTGGTTTTGTCTTGTTGTTAGCTGGTAAGGTATGCTAATCTGCTTTCAGGTCAAGTTGTTCACGTTTTCCTCATTGTCAGGATATCATGTTAGAGCTGGCCCTTGTTGTTGACCCCGCAGTATTAAGGCTGACTCAGATGGAGTTTGTTTCCTGTAGCTGTTGTGAAGAGCTGTGCCGATTCTATGTCTGGGATCCAGATTTCAAGGCTGGATGAATGGTATCTAATCACCTGAGGTCTAAGCTGATTCCACATGACATATTTTCAAGGTAGGAGATTTCCCTGTATTGTAAACAACTATGAGTTCCTATCTCTAGTAGATAAGAGCTCTTTTTGTTTTATATATATATATATATATATGTAAGATTTCCCCTTTATTTAGTGTGTCTTTGCAGGGGGAAGTGGTGCTACATTATATTGTCGGTGTAGCTGGGGGTGGACAGAGGGGATAACAGACACAGGTCACATACCCAAAAATGATAAAAATAAAAATTAAAATTAAAAGAAAGAAGAGAAGAAATAAATAAAAATATATGTGCTCGCAAATGTATATGTAGGACCAACATTTAAAAAAGAATAAATAAATAAATTTAAGAAAAGAAGAAAAATGAGTTCGTGAAGGTTTTAAAGGGCCAAAGTGGTGCAAAAGACTACCTTACATTTGGGGGAGAGCAGGTAACGAGGTGGTGTATTACAGGTCCTATGCCTATGTTGGAAGTACAGTTTTTCCCATTGTCTTTTGGGTTTTTATTGTAATGTGTGGGTTCTCAGGCATCTTCCTATCCCCACCCCCTGACCTTCTACAGGTTGGTAAAAATTTGCGGCAGGGAGGTCTTGGAAGAGTTCTTGCATTGGGGATACTTTTGGACCTAGGTCCGGATTCAAGTAACAGTCCACATTAGGGGGAGTTGGTAGGGAGGGCCTCGCAGCATGAGTCCGCAGGGGAGTTGGCTGTCTTTTCTTGTCCGGGACGAGGTGTGGGTTTGACTGGGTGTCCCTTCTCTTGGGTGCTGGGTACTGGTTTGTTGGGGTAGGAGGTCGATTTTGTTGCCTAATAGATTAAGGACTGAGGGTGAAGTGTTTTAATATAGAGGGAGGTCTGGATGGGATTGAGGGGTGGAGGGATAGTTGGATTTCCAGAGGGGGGAAAGGGTAAGGTGTATGGAAGGGGTAGGGAGGGAGAAAAGAGAAAAATACATTAGAAAGAAAGGGAGAAGAGAAAAGATAGAAAGTAAAGAAAAGAATAGAAGAGAAAAAAATAAAAAAGCAAGTGGTGAGAAGAGAGGAGAGAATAACAAGGGAATGCTAGTTTGCTTGAATGTGTTCAGTGAATAGAGCATGTAGTTTGAGTCTGTTCGTCGCTGTTACTGCTTCAGTGGTTTGACTGGTCACGTGCTTGAAACCCTAAAAGAAGGTAAACCTAGAGATAAAGTGTATGTTAAAGAGATTTCTCAAAAAAAAAAAAAAGAAAGAAAGAAAAAAAAGAGTTTTCTTGGGGCCATCTCGTAGTGCAAACTAGGTATGGTATCTCGTGTGGTATCCCGAGCTGCCATCTTAGCTTTTCCACCCTTTGTATCCAAGAACGCCTGTGGACAGAGAAGCTGAGAGGTTATTTTACATATAGTAAGATAGAGGCATTAATACGTAGTTTTTTGGGATGTTTCCATTGGAGTCAGTGGTTTGCCTTGGTATTCTTTACCTGTGTTCCTGTATACGATCTCTACAGGATTATTATGAGCCATTGTTGTAAAAGGTTGATTACATACCTGTTCTCTCTATGCTGCTGTTCTGGTGTTGCTGTTTTCTTTGTGGTATAATGTGTAGTCGAAAGTTTGTGTTGTTAGTTTTTCATGTGTTTTGGACACTGTTCCCATGTATATGTTGACTATTACAGTGTTTGGAGTTTCTATCCTGTTAGACCCTGTTATTTGATTGTTAAGTATTAGTTGTGATTAAGGTGTATGTTCTATGTGCTTCAGAATAGTGCTACCATTCTGTGTTTATCTTTTGTCTTCTGACTTACTTCGTTTAACATAACATGATCTAGGTCCATCCACGTTGCTGCAAAATCTGTGATTGTATCGTTTCTGACTGCCATGTAATATTCCATTGTGTATAGATACCACATCTTAATGATCCATTCATCTTTTGTTGGACATCGAGGTTGGTTCCAACATTTGGCTATTATACTGAGTGCTGCGATAAATAGTGGGGTGCACACGTATTTTGGAATGAATGTGCTTCCACCTTGGGGGTATATACCTAGAAGTGCAATTGCTGGGTCAAAAGGGAGCTCAATTCTGAGTCCTTTGAGCACTCTCCAGACTGTTCTCCATAGATGTTGGACTAGGGGGCATTCCCACCAGCAGTGGATGAGAGTTCCTTTCATACCGCATCCCCGCCAACAAAGATTGTTCTCAGTATTTTTGATGTGAGCCATCCTCACTGGTGTAAGGTGGTATCTCATTGTTGTCTTGATTTGGATCTCTCTGATGATGAGTGAAGGTGAGCATGTTTTCATGTGTTTGTTGGCCATCCTTCTGTCTTCCTCAGAGAAGTGTCTATTCATTTCTTCTCCCCGTTTTTTTTATGGCTTTATTTGGTTTTGATGGGCTCAGTTTTCTGAGTGCTTGTGTAAGTTCTAGATATCAGTCCTTTATCTGATATGTCTAGTGAAAAGATTTTTTCCCATTCTGTTAACTGTCTTCTTGCATAAAGTAAGGTTTCTTTTGCCATGCAGAAGCTTTTTAGTTTGATGTAGTCCCATTTGTTTATGTTTGCTGCTAAGTTTCTTGCCATTGGTGTTCCATTCTTGAAGACCTTTTTGATATATAGATCTTCAAGTGTTCTCCCTATTTTATTCTCGATAAATTTTATAGATTCGGGTCTGATTTCAAGGTCTTTGATCCATTTTGAGTTGACTTTTGTATAAGGAGTGAGGTATGGGTTGATTTTCACTTTCGTACATGTGGTTTTCCAGTTGTGCCAACACCATTTGTTGAATAGGCTTTCTTTGTTCCATTTCAGATTCTTGCCTCTTTTATCAAATATTAGTTGGCTGTATATCTGGGGGTTTATGTCTGGGAAATCTATTCGAACCCACTGGTCTGAGGTCCTGTCTCTGTTCCAGTACCATGCTGTTTTGATTACTATGGCTTTATAGTATAGTTTCAAGTTAGGTAAGGAGATACCACCCAGCTTCTTGTTTTTGAGTATGTGTTTGGCTATCCTGGCTCTTTTGTGGTTCCAGATGAATTTTGTGATTGAGTGTTCTATTTCTTTAAAGAATTGTGTCTGGATTTGGATAGGGATTGCATTAAATCTATATAGAAGTTTGGGTAGGATAGTCATTTTGACTATGTTAATTCTACCTATCCATGAGCATGGGATGTTCTTCCATTTCTTTAGATCGTCTTCAATTTCTTTCTGAAGCGTTTTGAAGTTTCCCTGGTATAGGTCTTTCACTTCTCTTGTAAGGTTGATTCCTAGATACTTGATATTTTTGATACTATCTTAAATGGAATTGTATTTTTACTCTCTCTCTCTCCTCAACTTCGTTGTTTGTATATAGAAACGCAACTGTCTTTTGTGTATTGACTTTCTATCCAGCCACTTTGCTGTATTGGCTGATTGTTTCTAGGAGTTTTACTGTGGACTCTTTAGGGTTTTCGATGTATATCATCATATCGTAGGCAAATAGAGATAGCTTGTGTTCCTCTTTCCCTATTTGAATTCCTTTGATTCCCTTCTCTTGTCGGATTGCTATTGCTAGGACTTCTAAGGTTATATTGAATAAGAGTGGAGAGAGTGGACAGCCTTGTCTAGTTCCTGACCTTAGTGGGAATGCTTCTAGTTTCTCGCCATTAAGTATAATGTTGGCTGTAGGCTTTTCCTATATAGCTGTAACTATCTTGAGGAAAGTTCCTTCTAACCCTATTTTGCTGAGTGTCTTTAACATGAAAGGATGTTGGATTTTGTCAAACGCCTTCTCTGCATCGATTGATATGATCATGTGGTTTTTGTCTTTCATGTTGTTGATGTGATGTATCAGATTGATTGATTTGCGTATGTTGAACCAACCTTGCGTTCCTGGTATGAATCCCACTTGGTCGTGATGTATGATCTTTTTGATGAAGTTTGGATTCGGTTGCTAAGATTTTGTTAAGTATCTTTGCATCTATGTTCATTAGTGAGATTGGTCTGTAGTTTTCTTTTTTGGTGGTGTCTTTGCCTTCTTTGGGAATGAGTGTGATATTAGCCTCATAAAAGGAGTTGGGGAGGATTCCTGTTTTTTCTATGGTTTGGAAAAGCCTATTGAAAAGTGGTAGTAAGTCTTCTCGAAATGTTTGATAGAATTCACCTGTAAATCCATCTGGGCCTGGGCTTTTGTTCTTAGGGAGTTTTTTAATTACATCTTCAATTTCCTCTGAAGTGATTGGTCTGTTTAGTCTTTCTAGATCCTCCTTTTCCAGTCTTGGCAGAGGGTGTTTGTCCAAGAATCTGTCAATTTCTACTGGGTTCTCTAACCTAGTTGAGTATAGTTGTTCATAATATGATCTCATGATATGTTGTATTTCTTGGGGTTCTGTTGTAATCTCTCCCCTTTCATTTGTGATCCTACTGATTTGGGTGTTTTCCCTCTTTTTTTTGGTGAGTTTTGCCAATGGTTTGTCTATCCTGTTTATTTTTTCGAAAAACCAACTCCTGGTCTCATTGATTTTTTGTATTGTTTTCTTGGTTTCGATGTTGTTTATTTCTGCTCTGGTTTTTATTATTTCTTGCCTTCTGGTTGTGGTTGGATTCCTCTGTTGCTGTTGTTCCAGTTCTTTGAGGTGATCTTTTAAACTGTTGGTTTTGTTATTTTCCTGTTTCTTGACATAAGCCTGTATTGCTATGAGTTTCCCCCTAATTACTGCTTTTGCTGTGTCCCATAAATTTTGACATGTTGTCTCTTCATTGTCATTTGTCTCAAGGAATCTTTTTATTTCTTCCTTGAGTTGTTCTTTGATCCAGCTGTTGTTGAGCAGCATGTTGTTTAATCTCCAGGTATTAGTTTTTCTCCATTGCTTCTTCTTGACATCAATTTTAACCTCTGTTGCATAGTGATCTGAAAGGGTACTTTTTATGATCCTTACCTTTGTGGTCTTATATAGGTTGGCTTTGTATCCTAAGACATGATCTATTCTGGAGAAGGTTCCATGTGGGTTTGAGAAGAATGTGTATTCTGCTTTCTGGGGATGGAGGGCTCTATATAAATCTATTAGCCCTAAATCTTCTAATTTTTCATTTAGAGCTCTTATTTCTTTGCTATTTTTCTGTTTGGTGGATCTGTCCAATGGTGATAGTGGAGTATTGAGGTCCCCTACTATTATCACATTTCCCTTCATGTGTTTCTCCAGGTTTGCCAGTAGTTGCCTCACATATTTTGCTGACTCTACATTAGGTGCATAGATATTGACCAGGGTTGGTGTTTCTTGATCTAATGTTCCCCTGATCAGTAAGTAGTGACCCTCTTTGTCTCTGATCACTTTCTTGAGGTTGAATACAATTTGGTCTGATATAAGAATGGCTGTCCCTGCTCTTTTTTGTTTTCCATTGGCCTGAATAATTACTTTCCATCCTTTTATTCTAAGCCTGTGCTTATCCTGTAACTGTAGGTGTGTTTCTTGCAGGCAGCAGAAGTCCGGTTTATTTTTCCTAACCATGTTCTCTACTATGTGTCTTTTAATTGGAGAGTTCAGTCCATTCACATTTAGGGAAATTATTGATAGAGAGGACTGTTTTGCCGTTGTGTTGTGTGGAGTGGTAGTTGTTACAATCGGGGGTTTGGATTGTGTAATTCATCTCTGAGTAAGTCGTTTAGGATCGGCTTGGTTTGCACAAATAGTTCAAGTTCGTTCATGTTTGAGAATGTTTTTATTCTGCCCTCCCATATGAATGATAGTTTTGCTGGGTATTGGACCCTGGGTTGGAAATTTCTTTCATTCAGTTGTGTAAATATGTCATTCCACTGTCTTCTTGCTTGAATTATTTCAAATTGGAGATCCGGTTTGATTCTTATGTCCTTTCCTTTGTACTTGAGATTTTTTTTTCTCCCTTATTGCTTTCAGGAGTTCCTCTTTCTCTTTGTTTTTTGCCATTTGGATTATTATGTGTCTTGTTGTTGGCTTATTAGGGTCTATTTTATTTGGAACCCTCTTGATTTCCTGGATTTGTCCTGAAGTGTCTTTCCAGAAGCTGGGGAAGTTCTCTGTTATTATCTCCCTGACTACCTGTTCTTCCCCCTTCCCTATTTCCTCCCCTTCTGGTATACCCACAATTCTTAGATTGTTCCTTTTGTCTTTGTTCATTAGATATTGGATTTTTCCTTCCAGTGCTTTGCCTTTTATTTCTTTGTTGGTTTCTTGATCTTTTTTTGATTGTAGTTTTCCTTCGAGTTCTTCGATATGCTTCTCCAACTCTGTGTTTCTGCTCATAAGGCTTGTTACTTTGTCTTTTAAGTCCTTCACTTCTTTTTGTATGGTCTCTCTCATGTTCTTTGACATTTCTTCTTTAATTTGGCTGATTCGTTCTTCCATGGTTTTCTTATATTCGGTAGCTAGGGTTTCTTTCATTACTGTTAGTAATTCCTGCATTTCCTTCCTCATTACCATTTTTAAGTCTTCTTCCCCTGGATCTGTGCGATTTGGTGGACTTGGGAACTTGCTAGGATTTGTCATGGTGTCTCCCGTTATTAGGGATCTCCTTGATTTGCGCATGGTTCTTTGTATTTAATGGTGTGTTTTGGAGTGCTGTGGCTTCTATTTTCGGCCTGCTTGTTCCCCTTCCTGAAGGTGGTTCTAGAGGGGCCTGTTGGGTGAGCTTGTTGAACCTAGCTCTTTCTCCTCCCCTTTGCTGCCTAGGGGTCAGCCTTCCCTGTGGGTCTTGTCCCTTTTCTGCTCCTTAGGTCTGTCAGCGGTGCAGTTCCGCTCCTGGCCACAATGGTTGCTGGCGCTGTTGAGCCTAGTTCTCTATCCCCCCTCCTCTCTCCGAGAGTCAATGGAGCTCTGCCCCCTCCAAGCCTCCGTTGAAGGAGTTCATTCCAACCAACCCAGAACACTCGTCCTTGGGGAGTCCCTGGTCCACTCCAGGGCCCTAGGGGATGGACTGTTCTAGGTCACCTGAGGGGCCAGACGGCTGGCCCTATCTCCCTTGTCTATTCGGGTTGTTCAAGTTGCCCTTCCAGGTGCCCACCCAGAGGAATGGCTTCCCTCAAGCCACTCTCCTCAGCACTTGTGGTTCCTGGGGAAGGGGCTTGGCCTGGCAGCCGTGGGGGAACGGGCCTTACAAGGCCGTTTCCGTGCCTCCCAGGCTCGCAGGGAAGGGGCTTGGCCTGGTAGCCGCGGGGGACCGGGCCTTACCTGGCCGATTCTGCGCCTCCCGGGTTCGCTGGGAAGGGGCTTGGCCTGGCAGCCGTGGGGGAACGGGCCTTACAAGGCCGTTTCCGCGCCTCCCGGGTTCACTGGGAAGGGGCTTAGCCTGGCAGCCGCGGGGGACCGGGCCTTACCTGGCCGATTCCGCGCCTCCTGGGTTCGCTGGGAAGGGGCTTGGCCTGGCAGCCATGGGGGAACGGGCCTTGTAAGGCCGTTTCCGCACCTCCCGGGTTCGCAGGGAAGGGGCTTGGCCTGGCAGCCGCGGGGGACCGGGCCTTACCTGGCCAATTCCGCACCTCCCGGGTTCACTGGGAAGGGGCTTGGCCTCTTTTCGTCTATTTTTTATGGTGCTTATCGATATAGCTGGAGTCCTCACTGGATAATTGACACTTTTTTTTTTTTGGTACTGGTGGAGTGTTTCACCTTCTTTTTCTCCTTCATCTCCCAAATCGATGATGAGAGCCTTTAGAAGGATTCCACCCATTTTTGGAGTATTAGACTCTTTCCCCAGTTTATATATCTTCTCTTTTTCCAGCAAAACCATGCAACTTGAACTAGCTAGTCCTGCCTACAGTTAGAGGGGGAGATAAAGGAGGCATCAAGACCAAACAGGTGCAAGACTACTAGGTAGTGGGTTGGATACAGAGGGGACCACATACTCTAGCCGCCCTGGGGGTGAGGGAAGAGGAAATGGGAGGTAGGACAAAAACGGAGGTGTAGGGAGGACAATTTGGTGATGGGAATCCCCCCTGATTTTATGTAAATATGTACCTAAAATGTTATTGTCAACAATATGTAAGACACTATGATCAAAATAAAAATTATATTAAAAAAATCTGTAAAAAAAAGCATTATTATAGATATATTAAATTTACAAAGGAAATATAGGTATCCCAAATAAGTCTTTTGACATAGGCTTGTGGGGGTAAAATCCAAGGCACTTTTCATCACACGCTGTGGACTTGTTGCATTTGAGAAATGATTTGCAACATTAAGAGATCAGGTAGTGTCCTTGAGTTGGGGTTCCTTCTGAAGCTGATTCGGTACTATACAACAGTCCAAAATTTGGGGGTGAGGTGAGAAGAAGGGTCACATAGCATCAGACAGCAGGTGTGTTGGTTGTACTTTCTTGCTAGGGCACAAGATGTGGAACTGAGGAGTCCTTTCATTTTTGGGAGCTGTGTGGTGATTTATTGGGGCAGGAGGTCTTTCTCGGTGCCTAATGAGTTAAAAACTGAGGGTAAAGAGGGTTAAATAAGGAGGGATAATGGAGTAGGATTGGGGAATGAGAGGATAGAAAGGTTTCTGAAGGGGGAAGGAGGGATAACATATAAGTGGCTATATGCACTATAGACATGGATTGTTTACAGTTTAGGTTTGGCAATCAGAGAGAAGACCACTCTAAACATACTCATGCCCACATATAGACAGACTTTAGAGATCTATTCAAGTTGTTGTTGGAGGCCTGAACCTCATAGGTTTGGTCTGAGCTCTTAAGATATAATTGTCTTAAAAGAAGATAAATAATTCGCTAAAATATAGATTAGGAGATAAAAAAAGGGAAAACAAGAGAGAAGAGAGACGAGAAAAGAAAGATGAGTAAATACAGTAAAAATAAGTTAGAAAAAATAAAAAGAAAATGCCAGTGCATTGGAGTTGGAAGGTTTTCCAATGTTTAGGCGTTTTGTCCATGAATGGGGTGAGCCCCTTGAATTTTTAAAAATAAAATACTTCCATAATATTTTACTCGTAGTCTATAATTTTAAAAGATTTTGCAAATACAATCCCCAAGCTCTTCTACCATAGCACATCTTATGTGCTTTGATATTTTTCCTTTGAATGTAAAAAACATTTGGGCATTTAACAAGATAACAAGCACTGAAACCCTTAAAACTGTGGTGTTAAGTGGTGTCTTTATATCAAAAGCAGCTAAATCTATGATACATCTAAATGATTGCTGCAGCCTACAAAGTTTGAAAACATATTGTTTGTTTTGTCTGCAGCATTTAATTGGATACAGTCAATATAAAGATAAATTTAGCACCTATATTAAAATCAAGAAGAGATTTTAGAAAATGAATGATTAAATTTTAGCTTTCTGAAAGTGCTTTAATTTGATGAAGACATAGACAAAAATACTTCATTTTCTTGTTTCTTAGAGCAAATTTAATTATTAAATAGTGACTGACACATTGAACAATCTATGAAAGAGTTGTTTAATTTGAAAATGCAATGAATTTTTTAGAATAGATCTGGGGATTAAATTTTATTTCAATATTAAGCATTAACTTTTTTAAGCAGGTAAATTTTCATTAACAGAGCCCAAAGAAATTATCTGAAGTCTTTTCTCATTTTTTTTGAGATCCTAGCTTTTACTTTCTTTTTTCTTTTCCCATTAAATAGTCATTAAGACTATTTGATAAAAATGTGAAAACAGATTTCTAACTCAGAATTTATGAACTCATTTATATTTCACAGAATCCATCCATCACTTTTGAATAAGAAATATTCTAAATTTTAAACAAATCAAAACTTAATTGTTTAACATGTACACTTCAAATTAGGAGACTAAAATTCAGTAGAGGAAACCGATTGTATAGATTTTAAATAATTGTGTATATATTATTTTCTTCATAAATAATTGATGAGCACTTTCAACAGATGCTATCAAAATATTTTATTTCATAACTAGTTATGTTTGAATTCTAAAAAATGTCTCTATATGAACTTCATTATACTTTTGGAAAATATAAAAGTATATTTGTTGATATCATGTAACTAGAAAAGTATATTCAGAGCAAAAGTCTAAGCAAAATTAATTTTCATGTAATTAGTGTGTGTTACTTGACATTCTTATTTTCTCTGGTATATCTGAGCCATATATTTTGCAGGTGTATTAATAGACAGAGGAAGAAGGAAGAATAAGGAATTTATTGGGCAGTATATATTTTTATATGCAGATAGGTTGTAATTTCAACAGCAGGAGCTCCCAATATTTATGCAGTTATTTATACAATTATATAAATCTTCAAGTATCTTTCTATTTTCATTTTTAATAATATCTCTATTTTAGCACCATGATTACAAGCATGTTCGTAGTTGGGTTTCAGTTATAAACAGAATACCCCCTTCACCATTGCAACATTCCCACCACAAATGTCTCCCTTCTCCACCCCTCCTGCCTGTATTTAAGATAGGCATTCTACTTCTCTCATTCTTTAACATTGTTATGCTAGTTGTTAGCATAATTTTTCCCTAACAGCATTCACCACTCTTTGTGGTGAGCTTCAAATCTATTTTCATTTGACCAATATATTTTAACAATTGATTTAGTTTTCTAAGTCAGAACATGTTGAATTAAGTCAATGAGTTAAGTATATCTGTTAATATGTGTGTGCATGTATATGATTGTTTGTGTAGAACAAGGATGATAAAGTATATGGATTACACTAATAACACTACTTTCAAGCAAAAGCAAACAAGTGATTTTCTCAAATATCATTAAAAGTCATAACTGGCAACAAAAATCACCATATTAGGGCCTCCCATAATGGCTGGATGGAGATGACTTAAGGACACGAGTTGGTGGGCATAAGCACAATGGTGAGATGATATGAGGTTAACTATATACACAAAACCCATTAATGTCAATATGATTTAAGAAATATTACCTAAAATAAATAATAAACAAATACAATTAAGAAAATTACAAGTTTACATAAAATATGCTTGAAGACTGCCCATAAAGAAAGCCCTCTTGAAGTGAGCAGCTACTTAATAAATAGAAGGCAACAAATGATCATGACAATTTCAGAACAAAATAAAATAACACACACTACCATCACTACCACTACCACTTCACCACACAAATATGCAGAAATATTTTTCTGCTATATGGCAATTCTTTGAAACCTCTTGATAAAATAAAGTAATATTTGAGTGTAGGTAACTTTAGAAACTGCTTGAATACAAATTACAAGTCTGCTAGGAGTTGTAATTAATGGTTAAGTGACTATTAATACTAATAGCACTCATGTCTCTTTGAGACTGTGTGTTTTATTCATCACATTACAGCTCCAGCTCCACTACAGCTCCATTAAGTCAAAACATATCTAACCCTGCCTGAAATTTAAAGTATGAATTTTTATAAAATAATTTTAGATGGCAGGGAGACAATAATTTATTTACCACTAAAAATGAGCCACATAATGTCCTATAAAGAAAATTGAGTTGAATAAGAAACCAGGTAGCTGTTCTTTTAAAAAATAACTATCTTAACTAAATCACCATGAGACCATAGTTACAGTTGTTCATGATTAAGTTTCAGCCATGCAATATTCCAATACCCATCCTTTCACCCGTGCATATTTCGATCCACCAATGTTCCCAGTCTCCTCCCACCCTCTTCAACACACATCACCTTTCCCACCTTCCTCTATTGCAGACATTAATCTCTACCTCTTTTCTCTCTCTAGCAGTGTGGTGTGCAATATTTTGACTGAAACAGTATCCATTCTTAAACAGGTTATATTTAACTTGGAGATAAAAACCATAAAAGCTGATACGTCTTCTTTTTTTCGCTTTTTAAACTTTTTATTGAAACCATTGTGATTTACAAAGTCCTTCAAAGTTGGATTTCAGATAGACAATGTTTCAGGGCCAATTCCACTGTCAGTGTCGACCTCCTTCTGCCAATGTTCCCAGAGTTCATCCATGACACCTCCCCTCACCCCAGCCTTCCATAATAATACACACATTTTTATGTTTTGTTGTTAAATTTTGAATATCATGATTTCATTGATGTTGAATTTGGTTTGGATATTTAGTTCTGTCCATTTATTTTTTTAACACCACCAATGAACCTGACACCTCTTGGCCCTATCTCCCATTCTTTCATTATTGTGTGTCTTCATCTTCCACTCAATTTCTTTTCTTCTCACTATTCTCTTGAACTAAGTGTTTTCTAGACAATTCTCATTTAAGCGATTGCATTTCTTCATGCAGTTATTTTAAATACCATATATAAGCGATATCATTCAGGATCCTTCTCCTGGCTTACTTCATTTAACATAACATCTTCCAGTTCCATCCATGTTGCAACAATTTTCATGATTGCATCATTCTTTACAGGTATGTAGCATTCCATTGAATATATTTACCTCATCTTTATTATTCACTACTCTATGAAAGTACTTTTACCACATACCCAGCAATAGAAATTGTTCCCAATATGTTTTATATGTGCCATTCTTATTAATGTAAGATAATATATAATGTCTTGATTTGGATTTTCTTTTTTTATTTGATTTGATTTTTATTTTATGTAGTTTTATTTTATGTATGTAGATTTACGTGTTTCTGAAAAATATTTCTTTTTTTAATTCTTTTATTTAAACAACTTTATTACATACATGATTGTGTTTGGGTTTCAGTCATGTAAAGAACACCACCCATCACCAGTGCAACATTCCCATCACCAATGTCCCAAATCTCCCTCCTGGGATTTAATGCCATCTTTATATCAAAATTTGGTGTGTCTTTTAGTTAGTCTTGTCTTAAATTAGGTCTTTCAGTTTTTCTCTTAAGACTGGTTTTGAGTCTGTAAAGTTTCTGAGCTGTTGTTTGTCTGTGAAACCATGTATTCTTTCATCAAACTGGAAAGTGAGTTTTGCTGGGTACAGTATTCTAGGTGAAGCATTCATTTCATTCAGTCTTGTCACAATATCCCACCTCTGCTTTCTGGCCTTGAGTGTTTCTGGTGACAGGTCTGCTGTAAATCTCAAGGATGCTCCCTTGAATGTAATTTCCCTTTTTGATCTTGCTGTTTTCAGAATTCTGTCTCTATCTGTGGGATTCATCATTGTGACTAGTATGTGTCTTGGGGTATTTTTTCTGGGGTCTCTTTTGGTTGGTACTCTTCAAGCATGCAGGATTTGATCACATATATTCTTTAGCTCTGGAAGTTTCTCTTTAATGATGCTCTTGACCATTGATTCTTGCTGGAAATTTTCTTTCTGGGTCTCTGGGATTCCAATGATTCTTAAGTTGTTTCTGTTGAGCTTATCATAGACTTCTATTCTCATCTGTTCCCATTCTTTGACTAATTTTTCCATTGTCTGTTCATTTGCTTTAAGTTTTTTTCCAATCTCTCCTGCTGTATGGAGTTGTTATTTATCTCACCTTCTACAGCACTAAGTCTATTCTCAGCTTCTGATACTCTGTCCCAGAGCTCATCCATTTTGTCATTCACTTCGTTTACTGAGTTTTTCAGGCCCGTTAGTTGACATGTTATTTCAGTTTGGAGTTTTGTGATTTGTCTTCATATTTTCTTGGTTCTTATTTGTGTTCTGTTCAACTCGATCCAAGGTTTCTTTGAGTTCGTTGAGCATCTTCCATATTGCTAGTCTAAAGTTCTTATCTGAGAGTTTGATTAGTTGGTTGGTCATTATCCGGTCATCAGAATTGCCATCTTCATTCTCTATGTCTGATGCTGGCCTGCGTTGTTTTTCCATTGTCACACTTGTGGGTTTTTCTAGGTGTTGTGGTGATATTCATTGGCTATATGATGCAGGCAGCCACACTCCTCTGGCTCCGCCCTTTCTGGATGGGTTGACTTGCCTCCAAGGGAGGGGAGTCCTCCGTGGATGAAGCCTCACATAGGACCAAATCTTAGGCCCAAGCAAGCAGCAGAGAAGACAGTCCAGAGAGAAATTCTGGGCTTCAGTGATCCCGCACAGTTCTTAGTGTGATTTTTTCTTCTTGTTGTGATGGTATTATTTTCTTCGAAATAGTGCACGGCCGCATAGCGAAGCGAAGCTAATTGCTCTTCTGGAGCCTCTTTTTGGTCCACTCCCAAGAGGTTCACACAACAGGACAGTAGACAGACAGACACAGGCAGCACTCACAATTTTTCACAGTCAGGCCCCACTGGGCAGGCACAGTTTCGAGGGTTTTCTCAGCCTCACGTCACATACAGGGGACCTGGCTTCTGCAAAATACTGCTTATAGCCGGTTTTCACTTTATAAAGCAGTTCCTTGGTGTTCCTGCCCTAGAATTGGCCTCTGGGTGAGCAAGTTTTCTGGAGCCTCTTTTTAGCCCACTCCCAAGAGGTTCACGCAAGAGGACAGTAGACAGACACACACAGGCAGCACTCACAATTTTTCACAGTCGGGCCCTACTGGGCAGGCGTAGTTTCCACATTCTTATTTTTAATGTTTATTTAGTGGCAGTGATCTATGATCTATAAAACAATCAACTTTTTGATAAAATGTTTAGTCAATTATAATGCTTCGTTTTTAAATCTTTACAGCATACCCAGAGAATAGATAATAAGCAAAATATGTCCATATATTATATCTGAATCATAAAGGAACATTCTTTCAAGTTACTTTCAAGCATAAGTGTCTGAATCATTCTCACACAGTTATTCTCTAGGAGTGTCAGATATTAGAAGATTTTAATGTCTCCTTTCATCTCTTGAGTATGTTTTATATGATTTCAGATATCATCCTGAATTTTTTTGTTGTTTTGACAAGAGAAATAAAATGTACTTTATGACCAAATCCATGTATGTTTTGGATTGTTTCACTCAGAGATGCTTGGGGGAACTTAATCAAGAGAGCTTTTATAGTGTTTAGTACAGAAAATATAGCTGAGAAAGTAAGCACTGAAAATAAATTACCTTGAAAATGGAGTAAATCCTTTTTATTTGTCTGTCTATTTTTAATTTCCCTCATTTTCACATGAAAGAGAATGTTTTGAAGAGAAGGATTGTATCTCAACACTTATTATGCTTATTCTTATTTCTAAAATGCAGGAATAATGTCATTTCTAAAAGCATATTAATCTTTTGTTATTCACCTCTGGAATCATTACTTCTGTCTCAAATTTTTTCCATTTGTTTAACTTGTAAACAACATAGATTAACATACGTGATCATAATATAGGTATTTCTGATATTAATGTTCCAAAGTCAATCCCACCACTTGTGTTACCTTATTCCACCATTGTACCTAGTTTCTATTCCATTTCAAGCATGTCTCCTTAGTAGGCACAAAATAATTTATTTCTATTGTTTATTCTAAAAAAAATGGCTAATGGAATTTTCAAAAAATAATTCAGTAAAATAATATTTTTGAGAATTGTTATATTTCTTAATAGGGTCATAAAGTCATTGAATGTTTTATTTGGGGGGGTCACCCACACCCGGTGATGCTCAGGGGCTATTCCTGGCTATGCACTCAGAAATTGTTCCTGGTTTGGGAGACCATATGGGATGCTGGGGATCAAACCGAGGTCCATTGTGGGTCAGCCACATGCAAGGCAAATGCCCTACCACTGTGCCATTGATCCAGCCCCAAGTCATTAAGGATTTTACTTTTTTATTTGTTACTAGTGGACCTTTAGGTGCTATTCTTTTTGTTTATTGAGCATAGTATTTTCCATACTATTTTCCCATTCAATTTGGTGTGTTCTTAATGGACTTTCAGTATTGTAGAATTTGGAGGTGTCCCACAGCCCATCACTGCAAGAAATCAAGGATTTGTAAAACTAGGCCAATGAGCTTTGAAGTGGCTTATCATTATGATCAGTAGTAAAACTGTGAAGCTTGACTGTTGTTTACATGGTGACAACTGTCGGATGTGTGGCTTCTAGAATTATGGGGGATGAGAGGATACCACCTACTGGATCCATTCCAAGAAAATTCTAGAGTTTTCAGCACAAAAACATATGTATCTGGAATTTTTAGTTGGTTTTACACTTTAGAGATTAGTCATGAAGCAATGAAGCTGAAATGATTTTCATGACAGCAAAGTTGGAATGTAGGTGTAGTTGCAAGGGCTTTGACAAGCCAGACACTCAAACCAGTCTCCTTCGGAAGGTCCCCTAGAGTTTTCATCCAAAGACCATCCAAAGACCATCTGTAAGCTTAAGCAACATGGATTACATCTCTTTAAAGATAGGTGTCAAAGCCACTTATATGGTAGCTGTGGGATATGAGTGTATGAGCCACTCCATTCATATTGTGTGAAAAATTTAAAAAATGTGTACAGAGTCAGATGGAGTGTCATATATATGTGAGAATTAGCCACTATGATGATAATTGTAAAGGAAAGAACTACACTGCCAATAAAGTTTATTTGTGACAGGCCATAGAGGCAAAGAGTTATAGGGCTTTTAACTACTGGAAATAAATCTAGAAAATTTCAAATTTATTTATTTCTACATATTCCTGTGGGTTGTTTAGCCTATAATAAAAATATGTAGATGGTTAAATGCTTTGTAAAACTTAAAATTTGTTTTTGTCTTTATTTGAATGAGAATTATTTCCTAATATCATTATTAGTTTGGCTTAGATTACTAAAGTCTACCTGGACTTGGAAATAAAGTATAGTAATGCTGAAACATGTATGTGGTTTTATTTTATTTAATACCTTAAGCTTGAATTTTATTGATAGGTCTTTTTTTTTGTCTTTATAGTTAGGATCTAGAGATTTGGATATAATTTTATCTTTTTCATATTAAAAATTCCAGTTGATATTTTCTTGTGTGTAGCCTGAAGAATATCTTTGATTTATTTGTAACTACTATCTTAATGGCAAAATAATTATGGTAAATAAATGTTGTTGATCTTTTTGGCCACCTCTACTGTGGTCAGGGCTTATTCCTTGATCTCTTTTCAGGTATCACACTTGGAAGAAGTCTGGATATTCTGTAGAGTGCCAGAGACTAAACGTTTTTTAGCTGCAAATTCCCTGCCCACATAGTTATTTTTCTGGTCCCTCAACTATTATATTTCTAATTACTCCCCCAAATTCTAAATATTCATCTGACAGCATGTTTTTGAAGGATGTTTTAATACTAAATTTCAAACCACATAAAATGGCAAGAAAAATAATTCCAGAAACAAGCTCTTCTTTGAAGCCAAGTTTATCAGGCTAAGTTCATCACTATTGTTTTAATTTATACTCCTCTCTTTGCACAACCCTTCTATATCCTTTTCTTTTTAGGTTAAAATTCTATTGAATTAGATCCTTAGGATGCTCAGGACATGATGGTCTGCTCACATCTGCCCTAAGCTATGATGTTAGAGCAACCACTACAACTGTCAGTAGAGTCTATAAAGATTAATGGGCCACCTGAAAAGCAACAAGGACTTTGAGTGATTTCAGGGATTTTAAACTCCAGAAATCAATTTCTCTGAAAATACCCACACTAATTCAATTTATAGCATTTGACAATTTTATTTTTTAACATAAGACATAAGTATGACAAAGCTATATTTAAATCAAGGAATAAATCAATATATATAAATATTCTTAGACAAAAATGCATATATATCTGTATATGACCCAAGTGGAAATCAATAGAAAATAAATTGATTATTCTAAATTATTGAATGTGTTATTAAAATAGTAAATAATGTGATCTTTATAGGGATAGAATCATGTAGACTAGACAAAATTAAAGAAAATTTAAAGCTTATTTGGTTTGTACATAAATAATGCTCATTATATCCTTAAAGATTCTGAATTCTACTAGACTACTAAAGAAAAAAAGACTGGAATCATAATAACGATCGCATTATTCTCACATAATTGAGTAGCATATTAAAAGTTGAAAAAGAAAAAGAAAAAATCAAATGTCTTATAGAAACATTTCAATACTTATATAAATATTTTTAAATGTTTTAAGTGTATCTTTCAAATAATTTGGACCAATTATTGTTATTTTATATGCAAAAATTACAATATGGTGATTTTTTTCCAATATGGTGATTTTAAGTATTCTTTAAGAGTCTTGGGGGCCGGAGTGGTAGTGCAGAATGGTAAGGCATCTGTCTTGTCAGTGCTAGCCTAGGATGGACTGTGGTTTGATCCCCCTGCATCCCATATGGTCCCCAAGCCAGGAGCAATTTCGGAGTGCATAGCCAGGAGTAACCTCTGAGCATCAACTGGTGTGGCCCAAAAAGCAAACAAAAAAAAGTCTTTACAAATAGAAGCCTATATTTTAGAGAATTTGATTTTGATTGCATAAATACCTGTGCAAAAGAACTATGAAGAGAACAATTTAAAAAGTAGCAGTTTGCTAATCCTTAAAAAAAAAACACTTAAACTTTTGAAGTTGACTTAAACCAATATGCATGTGCATGGAACTGTAAAAAAATACTATGCCTTCAATATTAAAGGAGTTACTTAAATTTTGTGGCTTTAGATTGCTTTGTGTACTGCTATGAAATGTTATAAAGTACAGCAATCTGGAGACGAGGGACAAAGCTATTGTGCATAGGTTTTGTTTTATTTTTCTTAATGTGCTTTGGCTGACAGTTCAAAATTAAGGTGTCAGTAAGGGGATCTCTTCTGAGTATTCTGTTTATGTTTGATTGTCTTCCCACTGTTACTTTACCTTGTCCTCTTTCTTTGCATTTTTGTTCTCATAATAAAAAAATAAAAAAATTAAATAAAAAAAGAAAGAAATGACTTTCTAATATCCAAAAAAAATAGCAGTTTGGTTCAGCTTTCGAAGGCTTGTGGCCTGACACAGCACTGCCAACTCTTAATGAGTGTATTTTTTGAAGTCTCATTGATTTCTGATTTGAGTTCCCAGGTTTAGTAATAAAATATGACATGATTTCTCACTCCGGTGCAGGGCAATTTACAGGAAAAGAAAATGCAAAGTCCTGCCTGGTGTAGGGTTCTGACCTATTCAGAAAATTCATGAAGTTCATCAAACCGGCCTTTTATAACTCAGAGCTCTCCATTTTCAATTTCATTATGACATGAAACTAACAGAGTGTGATTTAAGTGGCTCACAGTACTGTAGAAGTAATGCAGTTGACTACTGAAGCAAGCCTGTGGAAGTGAAAGATATCACTATGACTTTACAGGAACTGCTCCTTCCCAAAGTACCCCTTCTTACATACATTTCATATACATGCAAAGAGCAGTTTTCTCTTTATTCCTGTTACCATCATGGCCTCTGTGTTAAATTGTTTCATATGTATCATAGTGTTCTGCAGTCCTTTGTGTTACACTTTCTCAACTAGAAAATATAGCAAAGTTTTATTTCTCTTCTTAAGAGGTTCATTTGTCTTGCATCTACCAGTTTAAAAAAATGAGTGGAAAAATTTTATATCGAGAACAATTCAGACAGAGTCACAGAACTTAGCAACTATTTTAACATTAGGACAAAAGATGTCAAAATATGTATGTTGGAAAACAGAGGACAATATGGGAAATCTCCATGTGTACATAAACCAGATTGTAAACTGAAATATATAAGGATACCATATACATGTAAGATTTAGGATGGTAGATTTCACTGTTTCCATATCAACATTGCTTCACTGAGTCTTCTCAGTCACCTTAACTATTGACATAAGTTATATTTTGATAAGAAACACAGACATGAAAATGATATAGTGGGGAAAGGTCCATCAACTGCTAAAATGTCTCATGTCATTTTAAGATGAGTTGTCATATGAAGAATTAACTTGTTATTTTATAATATCACAAACAGTGAACACTCACACTGAGTTCAATTTCTTTCCCAACCTTTTTCAGAACTCATAATTACAGTTAGCAGTACTGGGCTAATACCTAATATAGTTAGGCTAGGCTAATGTAGTTATCACAAAATTATTCATGTTTTTAAGAAATCAATTTTGTCATAACGTCATGATTTGCCAAATTGTTCATAATATAATCATTTCAGGTTTAAGTGTTCAAATATATTATAAAATTATCAGTTTCAGATATATATTATTATAAATCACCATGCATATATACATTTGTCACCACTGAATTGAATTCTAATTTTCACTATGCAGGGGACTCATTGTACTTAATTTGTTTTCCACCCTTTATTCTTTCATTCTGGTAGTCATTAATTGCCCTTGAGACTAACTGTGTACTTTGTTTTATTAGCTAATTCACAAGTAATTTTTAAAAAGGAAAAATTAATACCTCACAACCCATAAATAAGCATTTTGCTGACACTATTAAAATATAGAATGATCCATAAAATTATAAGAGAAAAAATGTATTATTGGAAGCTAAATAATGTTTCTTTTCAGGTGGAAAGAACAGAAGTCTGCTTTTAAGTCTTCTGTTTTGCTGAAAGTGTTTCTCGGGCAGAGGCCAGTTGATTTCAAGAAGACTGCTGTAAATAAAATACAATTGTCTTTATCCCTTGGGAGAAGTGATTACTTATAATAATGGATCTGTAGAAAATGTGACCCAGCATATAGTGAAGTTTCTGATTTTACAGGACACATTTTTTCTTGTTTTCTTTATTAAAACAGGCATTGCCTTAACACTGAGGATATCTGTGAGAATTATTTTTCCTTCCTTTCTTACCTGTGTAGAGTTGCAACAAGCCACATGGATTTCTCCAGAAACTTCAGAGTAAATAGCAATACACCACAAAATGCTTACATACTAAATATAGATATATTTCCTTATAATTCAGTAATTTACTTAGAAACCAGATATTTACTAATAATTTACAATAAGCCAATAATTTAAAATATAAGGTTAAAATGCTATCTCACATTATAAGCACATGCTTTGCATGCAAAAGAATATGCTATAAATGCTAGTACCTTGTGATTTCCTGAGTATTTCAGCATCAATCTCTGTGCACCGATATGAAAGTAGACTCTAAACACCACTGAGTGTGGCCCCACAATCAAAATAAATTAAAATATAGGTAATAAAATAGATATTTATATTATCTCATTATGACTTAATTTGATTAATGTACAAAAATTAACATCTTGTTTTTCTCGATTTGATTATGCATTATATGATTATTCATCTGACTTGACTATTTGTGTTTATTTTCATATTATTGTGAGAAATTCTCTCACTATTTATTACCCTTATGGTGATAGTTAAGCAAAGCATCTTTTTATATAAGCAGTATGTAGACCCATGAAAAATATTGGAAAATTTAAGAAAATGTTATAATTCATTTCTCTAAAGTCCCATTGTTCCATTTATTAAATGTATAAAATATCATTAGTTCTCAATACACAGAATCACAGAAGCTAATTAGTAGCATCTATCACAATACTTTTAATTCTATGCTGGCCAGGAATAGTTAAATATTCTTCATGATCTCCCCAACACATAACTTGGATATTGAAATAATTAAAATAATTAATATTTATGCACAATAGGTCTTTATGGGAAATAAATTCAAGGTATTTTAGGTAGTATTATTGAGTGCTTTGTTCTTAAACTCACTGTGATTGCTTTTAATGAAAATTCTAATAGATGAACAGATTCAACAATATTAAAAATTGAGTTTTGCCAAAAAATTCTCTCTCTGACTATAGAGCAGAACACCCTTTTGTAATTTTTAAAAATGTGTCTATTTTCTGTGATAATAGCATATGTATTATAATTTTTAATGATTATTTCCTTGGATATGTGTATGTGGATTAAATGGTAGCTCTCACAATATTCAAGTCTGAGGACCAGAGTGATTCTGACACCATTTAAACCCAAACAAAGCCTTATGAATGTACTGATCCCTAATCACTGGAATATTAGCAAATCAACAAAGTATCTGTTTACACACTTTGCCTGTCCTCTTTATTGTTAGTCAACATATCGAAACAAGTATGCTTGAATATTTTCTCACATATCACAGAGCAAAATGCAGATATGAAACACATTTGTTTTTAATAGAAGCATTACATGTTGAATTTGAAGTCTTTACATTATCTTCAAGAATTCCAAAAATAATATTAATTATTAATTTTTAAATTAGGAGAATGCAAAAATCTTATGTTTATTTGCTCTCTAATTTATACAAATCTTTTCTTCAGCCAAGTTTCATATATGTATTCATCTCAAGGTATTTATTTTGAGTTTTTTAAATAATTAGTTTATCTCCAATGGGTTATTATTGCTATTTTATACATCTACACACAAATTCATAACATCTGAAGATTAAATTCAAGTTGGGCATACCCCCAAATGCCATATAAAATGCTCAAAAAATAATGTATTAAATATACATTTAAATCTACTCTGAAGAAAAAAATTAGGCATTAGCTATAGATTTTAAGGAAATACATTTCTAATGGTGAATTTAATCAGTCTGCAGGGAACCCTATCAAGTCACAGCTGACTAATGACTCTCATATTCAGTTGATTTCATTAGTATTTAAGTTATAGTGTGAAGTGCATTCCCTTTGGTGCTCTGAATGTCAGCTATTTACATATATTTAGTCTGAAGAATTTGTGTGGATATATAAAAGCAACTTAGTAGCTTTTAAAAGTGAAGTGTTTTGCCTAAATCTACTTGAAAAATAAATATTAACTTTTTGTAAAATAGTTTAATACATAACTGCTATTATTAAAATTAAACAAATGATGCATCAGCTTATTCTCTTTATGCCAAGATAATTAACTATTATAGCCTTTTTTCTATAAAACTAAAAAACTATTTGCCATTGAGATTGAGTGTATTTTTTATACATAGTATAAATTTAATTCAGTACTTGGATTATGCTGACCACCAATGAAAGAAAGTAGTTGTTATTAAAAAGAGAGAAACCTACCTACTCAACCATTTAATGTAAAAAGAAAGCCTTTTATCCCCTTTATTTGATTTCAAGCAAAAAAATTGTTTAGAAATTTGACCTCTACTATAATTTTATTTGGAGTATGTGTTTTTTTAATCTAACAGATATGAGGGTGAAGAAAACAAGTTGTGGAATTGACTAACTGCACTCTAGACACCATTTACTGTTACGGGGTTCCGTAGAAATACATTGTTTTGATATCGAAGGGTAAGATAGATAAAATATAAACTTATGCATAGATCTTAATTCAAGTCTGCTTATGCCACAGGCCAAACAAGTGATATAATCAATATGGATTTGAGGTTGTATGTGGGAGTATTTTAATTAGTGCTTAAAATAAAATAAAAAACCTTAAAAGTTAATATAAGATATTTTTAAATAATCATCTCACTATAGATTAGTGAGATATAAACTGTCATTTTTCACACTCAGGAGGCAAAAATAATATAAAATATATTTCATTGTGCATTTTAAAAAATAAAGTTCTGGGGGCAGAGTGGTGGCACAGGCAGTAGGTTGTTTGCCTTGCAGGTGCTAACCTAGGTCTGACCGCAGTTCAATCTTCTGGTGCCCCATATATCCCCCAAACCAGGAGCAATTTCTGAGTGCATAGCCAGGAGTAACTCCTGAGCATTACCATAATAATAAATAATAAATAAATAAATAATAAATAATAAATAAATAAAATTCTAATATTTAAGACCAAAACAAAAAATATATCAGTATGCTTAACATTGAGTAATTACTGAGTAATTTGATTTGTTTGTTTGTTTGAAGAATATTTCATACAATGCTCCAGATTTGCTTGGCTTTCTACTGAGGAATCACTCTATCAGAGTTCAGGAACCATATGAGGTGCTGTAGATAAAATGGGATCTGCCATTACAAGGTAATCTTTCTTGGTTCCAGTAATTAATAATTTTATCATAATGTTTAAGCCTATTAAAGATTTTCTTGCAATTATTCAAATATGATTTAGTGTTGATATTAGTAAAGTAGGTGTTGATTTTTATTATCTTTTTTTTGTTTTGTTTTGTTTTGTTTTTCCAGCACAAGATTTATTGGAGTTAGTGTGCTAACATAGTTTGCCCCATGGCCTTTTTGCCTCATGGCTCTCTCTGCCATGTGTTGCCTCTCTCATGCCCAAAGCCAGATTTCTCTCTCTATTCAAACCAACTCCCAATCCCAAGTAGGGGAAAGTCAAGTCAGATACAAAAGCAACTATCCTGTGGGTTTTTACACCTCAAAGTAGGAGATTAGGTAAAAAGAAATTGGGGTAAGGATTTACCTACATTTCCACCTTTTCTGTTTTAAACAACAACAAAAAAAAATGAGCAAAGTTACAAAACTTTTGTTTTACTTTTGTCCGCCAGAGACTGGAACCCCAGATCAGAACTCAAAGCATCAAAGTTTAAATTGTATACATCATTCTCAAAAAAATCAGCCTTTTCTGTATCTTATACATATCACAAAACTTTTTCATAAACTTCTCTGAACATAAACATTAGAACCTTTCTGCTGATACACTTAAGTAAAAAATTCTTAAACATTCTTTCACCAAGCACTGTAATACAAGTCTAGAACATTAGAATTTCTTTTCTTTATAATTATCTTTATTTAAACACCGTGATTACAAACATGATTATAGTTGTATGATTACAGTCATGTAAAGAACACACCCCTTCACCAGTGCAACATTCCCACCACCAATTTCCCAGATCTCCCTCTTCCCCACGCCCCCACACCTGATTTTTATTATCTTGTATTAAAATTCTATTTTTACTAATTTTTAATAACATGACAATTGATCATGTTGTTCACAATACAGTCATTTCAGGCATTAAATATTCAAACACTAAACCTACTACCAGTATAATCCCTCTTCACCAGTGTCCTCAGTCTCCCACCACCACCACTATAGTCTGTCTTCATTCAGGCACAAATACATTTAATTCATATTGCTTGTTACAACACAAAGACAAATGAAATTACCAAAACTCAGTTGATATCAGATCAATTTGATATGATTGCTATATCTCTCTATGGTGCCACGAAAGTCAGTATCTGTGCTGGCTTGTGGTTGGTGTTCGTTGAGCATTCTGTGTTATTGTTTAGGTTCACTGAGATCCTAGACTACTATACAACTTTCCCATCAGATTTCCTGTGAAACTAATAGGCTGACACTACCATAAGATATTGAGGTGTCTTTTGGCCAGTGGACAGCATTTACATATCTAAGACAAACTTTTTGTCTTGGAAGTTTGAGAAAGTTAAGTTATAGTGTTTAGGCAATTTCAGTCAGAAGGTGTAAGGTGTGACTTCCAGCATCTACAGTTCATACAAAAAGAGGATTCTTCCCATCTGCTTTTTCTGAGAATACCATAGAGATATCAGCCTGGGCCATATATGAAGTATCAGGAGACATTATTTTAGTAGACAATGTCTTGGTGGAGAATTCAGGCCATTTTCTAGCCAGAAAGATAGAGATGATGGTGGGGTCCTTTCTTCTGTATTTTTAAGTGATAGTGTGGGTACAGAGGTGTAACCTCACCAGAGGGGATTGAGCTTTCACATTATTTTATTTCAGTCATGAGATTGACAATTTCTACTGGAGTGTGTAAGGGGTTTTCTTGGGCTGTTGTAGTTTATGTAGATATAAAAATCTGCCTCCTACACCTTTCTGAAAATGCTACCTGGGTATTAGCTAGTACAATAATATGTACTATGTACTTATTATTGGCAGCCATTATATTCATTTTTATAACATTTCTATAATGTTTTAATTCACTGTTATTTCAATTATAAGAGACAACCCCATTCAAATGTAATGAAAATCAACCCTACTGCTTTCAGAAAAATAAACGAATGATATGAGCTCCCTAGTTGTTATGTTTTAAATATATTTTTGACCTGGAAAGATATTTAAGGAGTTAAGGCATTTTCCTTATATGTGCCCAATCCTGGTATGATCCTCTGTACCATATATGGTCCCCTGAGCCCTGTTGGAAGTAAACCTGATCACAGAGCCAGAAATAAGCTTTGAGTAACCATGGGTTTAGAGTCCCAAAACTAAATAAATATATAGCACAGACAGAGATTTATACAGACATATTTTGAGGGAAATCAAGGATATTATCCTTGATGAATTCCCTAAGAACACCCAGAGCAAGCAATGAACTAAATCAGGATTTGCCCCTGACCATCACCAGTTGTGACTCTAACCTTCCTCCTCCATTCTCCCAAAATAAATAACTTTAATAAGAAGCTCTAAAGAATAAAAGATGGTACCAGTATTTACTTTTAATTTATATCTTAAAATAATAATTAATTTAGTTTTTGTTTCATATTTTATTTCACTATAGACCTATACCATCATGCAATGTAGAATAAATATATTTAGTTAAGCTTTATGTTAGCTTATCTATGATATCTGGGTGAAACATTATTAATCCTTTCCTACCACAGCTTGATTATTCTCTGGTTACCTTATTTAAGTGCTGTCTAGAACTGGCCTTTTTATATCTAGTCCTGTTTATAACATAATCCCTGAAGTAGAGTAGCATTTCTTTAGGAATTATTCAGAAGGAAATTATCCAGCAAATGCTTGAATAAAGACAAATTTGTTATAAATTTAAGATATTGAAGTTTCAGCAAGAATTGGCCTTAGGACACTTATGTAAGTTGCAAAGAATCTCTTAGCTTCTAATTAACTATTATTCAAAGTTTTATGAGATAATCTATTTCAAATATTTATATCTAGCTACTCATTGCAAAAGCATCATGTACATGTTCTTCATTTCTCAAATTATTTCAGATCAGCATCAGAATTTATGTCATTCTGGTTATGCTTTTGTTTGAGAAATGCTGGGATATAATTAGAGGCACAATTGCCACCAGTCATAAAAGTTTTCTTCTTTGAATTTTAAAGTGTAGTGGCAGAGGTGAAACACTGTGTTTTGCATTGTGGTGTTCTCTGTTAAATGCTAACTAGTGAAAACCTACAGTGGTGTAACTATCTGTTAAAATTAAATTGCCTTTTCTCTGAAGTGTAAACAAATGTGCCAACTTGAGAGAAATTTTCTGTTTGCATAGAGATTGATTTCAAACATATTGAGTTCTACTTTAGAGTAGGAGTCCTCAAACTTTTTAAACGGGAAGCCATTTTGTTCTCCCTCAGATCGTTGGAGGGTCAAAGTATAGTTTAAAATAAACTATGCTCTCTGCACATATCTTATTTTGAAGTAAAAAAAATCAAAATGGGTACAAATACATAATTTAAAATGAAGTAAAATTAAATCAACAAACATACAGGCATTTCAATGGGAATTATGTGCCTTATTTTGGAGGGCTATCGTTTGAGGACCCTTGCCTGCAATTGAGAAGAGTAGTTGAGAGACAGAGAGAAGAAGGGAAGTTGGGGAGGATGGCAAACATTCCACATATGTGCATTGCAAGGTTGGGACAAGTTGGCAGCTAAGCAGGAAAGGCAATGGTGGCAAAAATACCCACAGGGCTGGAAAAATGTCCTTGGCAGGCTGCATGTGGCCCATGGCTCATAGTTGGAGGACCCCTGCTTTAAAGGTTTTAGTTTATTTGTTATTAATACAAAAGATGGTATTTAAGTACATTAATAAAATGTCATTTTATCATAGTCTAAAGATGCTTCCAGGTGTCTTTTGACAAATAGCTTTTATTTTTATCTTATTCATATAGGAAGAAAGAAAAGCTTTTGATGGAATTGTGTTAAACTTGCGAAGTATTACTCAGCATGAGTATGAAATAAACTAGTGACATATATTGCAAACAAGAAGACATAAAGCTTTAATATCTAAGAACTTTCCTATAAGTACAAACATAGTTCAAATAATTGTTTATCATCTCAAATGAGGCACTGGGTCTTGAATAGATGGTTCTCATTTTTATTTTTTAAAGTTTTTTTAGTTTATCTGCAGAGAGAACAATATCTTTGGTACAAAAGTGTGCAATGTTTTTATTTTGTAGAACTGAGGGTAGGGAAATTTAGTTTTGTCTTTTAGTAGCTAACAGTGCCTGTTTTGCAAAAGTCATGCTGTGAGTTGCACCCATGCTTGAAGTAAGGCCACAACAGCTCTGCTAGAAACCTCAATAGAGTTTGCAATACCCAGCACACAGCTCCATGTGAGGAAGAGAATAGTAAGGGATCAGCAAATAGACAAAACCATTGGAACTGGAGGTTTTCTCTACAAAATTGAGCTTCTGATAGAGTGGTGACTGGAGGTGTCCTTAGGACACTAGTGGAGGGAAGAGGGCTCTATGTGATGGAGTGATATATTGTGAAACAACAAGGGGCTGGAGCAATAGCACAGCAGGGAGGGTGTTTGCCTTGCATGCAGCCAACTTGGGTTGAATCCCTGGAATTCCATATTGTCCCTGGATCATGCCAGAAGTGATTTTTGAGTGCAAAGCCAGGAGTAACCCCTGAGCACAGCCAGGTGTGTCCCCCCAAAAAAGAATAAAAATATATAAAATATTGGCTATAATTAGCAGTTCTTAGTGATTATTCTTGTCTCTGTGCTCAAGGATCACTCCTGAAGGGATTTGGGGCACAATAGGCTGGAAGAGAACCCCAGTCAGCCAGATGTAAGGAAGTGTCTAATATACATAATAGAATTCCAGCTCTCGGTTTCTAAATTAAAGTAATTTTTTTGTTGTTGGTTTTTTTTTGGGGGGGGGGCAACACCTGGTGACGCTCAGGGGTTACTCCTGGCTATGTGCTCAGAAATCGTTCAGGGCTTGGAGACCATATGGGATGCCGGGGGATCAAACCGTGGTCCTTCTTAGGCTAGCGTGGGCTAGTCAGATGCCTTACAGCTTGCGCCACCTCTCTGGCCTCTAAAGTAAATTTTTAAAGATGCCAAGCACCATGACCAAGAGTGCTATCTCCAACAAGTACATGATTGAGAATCACAGGTACAACCATATGAGTCCTCATAAGCACCAATAGGTGATGTGCCACAGATAGTGCAACAATCAAGTTTGTGAGGTGTCAGTCAAATTTGAGGATCAGTGGTGCTGGGCTGATGAGCTCATATGACTATAGTGGTGGTTATAAGGGGCCTCCTGAAGAGTCCCAGGGCGATCAACCTCAAGGCAGGGATGTTCATGAGTTTTTCCTACTACTCGGACTTCTCTTTTGAGAGTTACATGAGTCGATGGCATTGGCTGCTTGCACATACACGGTAGGTAGATGGAAGGTTCTGTTTTGTGGACATGGATACCAGCGGCTTACGGAAATACAGACATAGGGTGAGAGTCAGTCTGGCCTGGTCCCACAGCTCTCTGGAGAAGTCAGCCTCAAAACCAACATTCTTAAATTGTCTGGTGGGCAGGAATCTCTGCAGAGATGAATTGGGAAGAGTAAAGCTGGGTCATTGATGTGGTGGTAGTTGTGGGGCAAAATTGTGTTTGCAGCAGCCAAGGCTTCAGGAGGGCAGGGGATTTACCCCTACACTCCTCAGAAGTGACCCAGTAAGATCATAGGGATCACTCTTGATGGTGTTCAGAGAACCAAATATAAAGTGGTGCTGGATATTTATTTGAATATGATCAACTCTGTGCACAGTAAGTGCCTTAGTCCTATACTACCTCTATGGCATCATGTTGAAATTTTTTTTTTTTGATTTTTGGTGCACACCAAGCAGCGCTCAGGAGTTACTCCTGGCGTTCTGCATGCAAGGTAAATGCCCTACCTCCATGCTATCTCTCCAGCCCCAAATATTTTTGTATTTTTGAACTTTGTTCACCTATTCTATAAAAATATTGCTGTAAATTCTTTGTCTATTTATAAATGAATTTTAATTTCGCTGTTCAGTTTAAGAGCATTGGATATTAGACTATTTTGTTATATATATTTGCAAATATTATAACCCATTTTCTGGTCCTTTTAACTCTCTTAAAGATTTTTTAATGAATAAAGATTCAAATGAAAATAAAGTTAATCTATCTATAGTTTTGTTTGTTTCTCGGGTTTTTGGTATCAAATAAAATTCTGGGGTCAGAGCGATAGCACAGTGGATAGTGTATAAGCCTTACATGTGGCAGGTCCAGGTTCAATCTCCAACATCCCAGGAGTAATTTTAATTTCTGAGCACAGAGCCAGGATTAACCCCTGAACATTTCCAGGTGTGGCCCAAAAACAACAATTTTTTTTTTCAAAAAAACAATGAACTCATGAAAATGTATTTGTTTTTAGAAGAGTCTCATAATTTTAGTTGCTATATTTAGTTTTCAATACACTTAGCTTAGACTGAAAAGTGAAACACAGAATCATAGTCAAATAGTACAATGGGCAAGATGCTTAATTTTCACAAGGCTGAACAGGGTTTAATTTTTAGTTTGTTTGGTCTTCCAAGTCCTTCAAGGAGTAATTTCTGAGCTGAAAGCTAGGAGTATACCCAGAACATTGCTGCATGTGGCCCAACAGTCAAAAAATATAGTTTTTCAGTAAATATTATTTATATTACTTATTATAAATGTACTTCATATACTTCACTTGTTATATATGATTTTATGTTCATATACATTTGATTTTTAGATGGGGGCAGGATGGTCATGACAGTGATTGGAAGGTGAGTAGGGGCAGAATGGGTAGTGGGGATAGCTCACTGCTAAGGAAGAAGCCTCGCTAGAAAGAGGCTGTAAATTTAACTCCCTGAACATTTTCATTGCTATTTTGGAGTCTTGGTGATGTGAGCTCCATAGAGCAATCAAGTGGGTGTCTGTTTTCACTATGCGTGTGACCCTGGATGCTTATCACAACTCAAGTGTGCAAGCTCTGCAAAAGGCAATCAAGTGTCTACAAAACTGAGTCACTGTTAGGATAACAAAAATAAGTGGAAAAATACCCTGCAAATTTAAACACTTTAAAATACAACCTTAAAATATTGTTTTACTGATTTGAGTTATCCTCTATAAACTTTTTTTTGTGCTCAGCATTATTTTTGTGCAGAATGCTGAGCATTTTGCATTTCCTAGGGGAAAAGAAAGTTGGAATGGGAATCTTACATGCATGAAAATAAAGCAGCTTGCTGTGCCATAGGTAATATCTCTGAATTAGAAATCTTCTGCCTCCTGCCATCACCTACTAAATCATACCAAATTCATTTGTTTTTAAACTAATAAGTGAACCTTTTGGAGTCTTAACCTTTCATGATGTTCATGTCCTTAAAAAAGCTAACACTAAGATGGAGTGAGTGCAGGATGTTTGGGTGTAAAATTCAAAGAGAGAAACAATTTTAGACAAAAAATGCTTCAAACACTGAGGCAGAAGTAATACCTGTGAAGGGCTGGCAGGAAAAAGTGTAATTAGGCAGAGAGCCTCTGATTACAATGCAGACCTGACAAAACCTTATACTATTGAGGTCTTCAGAAAAAAGATTTGAGGTTAGAAGACTTTCATTTTTTCAGATAAGTGACTAGGTGATGCATAACCTTGAAAATAATTCCCCAAGACTATGACTTCTGCTTGAACACCAACATTGATCCTGAAGGCAATGTGTTAGAATGCTGTCAACGGACAGCTCTACATTTAGATGAAAGGAAAACTATTTTATGAATGGAAATCAGAATGATGTATTTGATGGCTGACACAAAGCATCAAGAACATATGTAACTTGAGAGAAGCTGCCAGATTTTCATTGTTGTTCTGTTTTACTTACTTTGAGAAGTTTATGAAATATTGGGGTCATATATTTATGTTGTTTATTTTTCCACTGTGTTTTAACTCTGGCCCCAAATTGCTTTACATTTTAACAACTATATTTTTACCCTACTGAGACATGAATTTATCTAGTGTTAACTTTTTTTTTTGTTTGTTTTTGGGCCACACGCAGTGATGCTCACGGTTTACTTTGAGCAATGCCATCAGAAATTGCTCCTGGCTTTGGGGACCATATGGGATGCCAGGAGATCAAACCATGGTTTATCCTAGGTTGTTAGCATGTAGCAAAGCAAATGCCCTACGACTTGTGCCACCACACTGGCCCCAACATTCTTTAATATTTGTAGTAACTCAGATAACCTGCTGCTCAGTATTTGAGCATTTGGAAATTTTTAACTCAGTAAAATAATTGAAAATATACTTTTACATGATTTTTGCACAATGTTTTTAAGGAGTTCTGACATTTGTGGTAAATATAGAATCTAAGTTCACATATACAAATTTCTAATTGCATATTTAAATTATGATTCAATTATGTCACTAGTTTTCATCATTTCTGATAACTAATCAGCAATGCAAGTTAAAATGTTTTTAGGTATTTCTGAACATCATTCATAAAAATCAATATATATATGTATATATATATGTCTTCAATTTGGCCTAAGGTTATAACTATTAAAACTTCTGTTAAATCTAATTGGTGTCATTTAGAAGAATTTTTTTCATCTAAAAGAAAACATTCTTTTATTGTTATTTATGTTGTTTTATGCTTTGGTGCCATACATGTGGTGCTTACAGATTGCTCCTGGCTCTGCACTCAGAAATCACTCCTGGTATGCTTAGGAACCATATGGGATTGTGTGGGACACAACCCTGGTTGACTGTGTGAAAGTGTTATCTCCTCTGTACTTTATCTGAATCTAAAGCTCCAAAATTTTAAGTACACTTTTTGGGAGTATTGAGATGAGTCACTATAATTTTATTTCTAATTTTTATTTTATTTTTTAATTTGGTTTTTGGGTCACACCCAGCGGCGTTCAGAGTTTACTCCTGGGTCTGTGCTCAGAAATCACCCCCTGGCGGGGCTGGAGAGGTGGCGCTAGAGGTAAGGTGTCTGCCTTGCAAGCTCTAGCTTAGGACAGACGGCGGTTCTATACCCCTGCGTCCCATATGGTCCCCCCAAGTCAGGGGCAATTTCTGAGCATATAGCCAGGAGTAATCCCTGAGTGTCAAATGGGTGTGGCCCCCCCAAAAAAAACAAAACAAAAAAGTAAAAAGAAAAAAAAAGAAAAGAAATCACTCCTGGTAGGCTCGGGGAACCATATGTGATACCAAGGATTGAAACCAGGTCCATTCCGGGTCTGCACTTATAAGGCAAAGGTGCTACAGCTGTGCTATCATTCCAGCTCCTATAGCTTTTATTTTAAATCATAGAATATTTCTGTAATATCTAGTTAACTGTCTCTTAAACCTAATTACTACATTGGTATTATCTATAAATTTATTTGTATTATTTTATTTTGGCTTTATCATGACCATGGCTCCATTTTCTTGATTATACATATTTAAAATGTTTATATTATTAAGCATTGTAACTAGTATATAATAAAACACATATATGATTTTTAACTTCCTATGGAAAGTATTTTCTTCTGGCAAATGACAAAGTTTTTATATATGTTTTATCACATAGAAGAGTCTTTGTTCTAGTAAAGGCCTTTTGCAATAGTGAGATGAATCTTCAAGATTCATATATGTCCAAAGATTTAAATGGTTCTCATTTAATATGATTTTAGATTTATTTTTCTAGGCTGGAAGTTCCACTTTAATATTTTTAATTTTATATTTCTAATTAACTAAAATCACATTATTTATTTATATCTTTATTTAAACACCTTTGTTACAAATATGATTGTAGTTGGTTTCAGTCATGTAAATAACACCTCCCCTTCAATAGTGCAACATTCCCATCACCAATGTCCCAAATCTCCCTCCTCCCCACCCCAACATCACCTGTACTCTAGACGGGCTTTCCATTTCCCTCATTCATTCACTTTGTCATGATAGTTCTCAATGTAGTTATTTCTCTAACTGCACTCTTCACTCTTTGTGGTGAGCTTCATGTTGTGAGTTGGACCTTCCAACCTTCCTCTCTTTTGCCTCAGAATTATTGCAAAAATGTCTTTTATTTTTCTTAAAACCCATAGATGAGTGAGACTATTCAGTGTCTCTCTCTCCCTCTGGCTTATTTCACTCAGCATAATAGATTTTATGTACATCCATGTACAGGAACATTTCATGACTTCATCTCTCCTGATGGCTGCATAATATTCCATTGCGTATATGTACCACAGTTTCTTTAGCCATTCATCTGTTGAAGGGCATCTTGGTTGTTTCCAGAGTCTGGCTATTGCAAATAGTGCTGCAATGAATATTGGTGTAAGGAAGGGATTTTTGTATTTATTTTTTGGGTTCCTAGTGTATATCCCTAGGAGACTTATGGATCATATGGGAGCTCAATTTTCATTTTTTGGAGAAATCTCCATATCACTTTCCATAAAGGTTGGAGTAGACAGCATTCTCACCAGCAGTGAATAAGAGTTCCTTTCTCTCCACATCCCCTTCAGCACTGCTTGTTCTCATTCTTTGTGATGTGCACCAATCTCTTTGGTGTGATATGGTACTTCATAGTTGTCTAAAATCACACTTTTAAAACAAATTTCTATTTTCTCTGCCTTGAAATATCATTAATGTTATGCTTTTATTTTCATTCAAGGAATGTTAAATTATAAATGTAGGTATGCATAATTGTTTACATATTTAAACCACTACTGTGGGAATATAGAGTGTATAGAGGTCAAGAATCTTGCCTACCATACCGCCAATTCAGGTTTGCTCCCAGGAGTAGAATATGGTTTCCAGAACACTACAGGTGGTTCCTGAATATACCTAGGAGTGGCCCTAAAACCACACACAAAAAATAATCAATACTGAAAGTTCAATTCTATCTTTTCACATAACACCTGTGTTTTTCGCCCAATTTATGATACAATTTTCTCTCTTGGATAAAAGAAGAGAAATGATTCATGATTTCTTTTTTTTTCTTCTTTCTTTTTTTTTTTTTTTTTTTGGTTTTTGGGTCACACCTAGCGGTGCTCAGGGGTTACTCCTGGCTGTTTGCTCAGAAATAACTCCTGGCAGGCACGGGGGACCATATGGGACACTGGGATTCGAACCAACCACCTTTGGTCCTGGATCGGCTGCTTGCAAGGCAAACACTGCTGTGCTATCTCTCCGGGCCCATGATTTCTTAATTCTACTCCCCTGTGCTTGAAATATTCAGTGTCTCAAAAGGAAGTGCAAAAGTTTCATCATTTTCTTCAAATATGCATTAAGGATAACATCCAGGTACTTCTTATTACTAATATCTGAATATACATATTACATTTTTTACAACTAAAAGCCAATTTACAGTAAAATAAATTTTTGTGTGGTTTTTGGGTCACACCCGGCAGTGCTCAGGGGTTATTCCTGGCTCCAGGCTCAGAAATTGCACCTGGCAGGCACAGGGGACCTGATGAACTGATGACCTCCTGCATGAAAGGCAAACGCCTTACCTCAATGCTATCTCTTCGGCCCCTACAGAAAAATTTTAAGTCTATTTTCAGTAACTTAATTATATTTGAATTTGGGATCTATGTTGATTTGTATACATTACAAATATCTTGTGCTTCAGCAATACCTGTTTTTATTAGAGAAAAGCAGTTTCAGAAGTTAAATTAAAAATATTTTTCACTCATTTGCCATATTAAATTTTGCATTTTGCCATATTACAGAAAATCAATAAAAATAATTAGTAGAAAATTTTAATCTTACCTTGTAGTAGAAGCTATTCCTCCAAAAATTTTCAGTTCCATCAGTTAAAATTAAGTGAATGATTTAGACTTTTTAAACTGTAACTTAGTATTCAGAGTAGCTGAATTGATATAATAGGTTATTATAAATGCACATAATAATCTAAAATGAATATGAATGATGATAACGTATGTAAAATGAGACATGATAAAATATAACATGAAAAAGTGTAAAAAATTTCATATATATATTAATATATGTCTTTGGGACTCATACTGGCAATGCTCAGGACTTAATCCTTGTAGTCTAGGTTGGATATCTGAAGTGTCAAATCCTAGTCAGTAGCATTCAAGGCAAAAAGTATGCTCTACCTGATGTACTATCTATCTTCAAACTTAATAGTTTAAGTGACAGGAAACTTGAATGTTTACAATGATCTCAGCCTCCATATTTGTAACAAGGTGATTTCATGACACCTAGAAATGCATAATAATTTTTTGTTGATTTGATTGTCTTCTCCTTTTTTTATTTTGGGGGGGGCTACTCCTGGTGATGATGATGGTTTACTCTTGTCTGTTAAGGTAGGAATCACTCCTGTATGCTAGACAGGGAAGATAGACCATATGCAGTGCCCAAGAATTGAACCCAGGTCAGTTATTAGCAAGGTTCAAATTTATTACCTCTTTATTAAGTGACCACAGCCAACCATATCTTATCAGTATAGTCCAAAATGTTGTTATGAACATTGTTTATCATTATTTTTTAAACATAATAGCATCTTTGAGGTCACTGAAAATTCTAGTTTAATAAGGGAAGCATTTTCCCATGTGACACATTGTTTTTTCTTTCAGATAACTTAAAAATTTTATGAATTTTAGAAAGTCCTCAAGGGATATTCCTAAAAAAGATGATGACCTTGGACCTTCACTATAAGGACAACAAAGTATATGGAATTTGTACAATGCATTTAATTTGTAGGCCAAAATAACTATGCAATTATTTTGTAATTATAAAGCAATCATTTACTGGCAACTAGAAGTTTTTCATTTTTATAATTCCAACTACAACAACCATATAATTTGTAAGAAAGAACTAGCTGTGCAATTACTCTGTATTAACTGAGTAATTACCAATACAACCAGGCTTATTTGTGCCTTATGAAGCAGAAATCTTCACACCTGCAAACTGCAAGTTCATAGAAACTATTGAAGCTGTCTTCTTTGCAATCTACTACAAAACAAAAGGCAAGGGTGGTTTTTATTTCATCATATCATTGTATTAGATTATCAATTGAATGTAGCATTTTATTACAGCTGTGTCTCTGTAGTTGTAATTTAATTGCTGCATAAGGGAGAAGTAGAACTCATCTTTTTTCTGCAAGAGGATAGGCTAGTAAAAAGAGAATTTTTGAAGTCCCACAAACATGTGTTTGAATGCTCAAATGGCTAATATTGGCAGAATGATTTGGCTATGTTTTTATTCCACTTGATTTTTCCAAATATAAAATAATTAATAAACTTTAGGACTACTATAAGATTAGATGTCTAAAATGTATAAATTATCATAAAGTATTAATTCCATGACATTATTATCTCCCCAAAATCTATGAATTAGACATCTTGTTAGGTACTAGGAAAATAATGATGAAAAATAGATTTAATTCCTACCCTAGGGAATTCAAGAACATATGGTTCCTAAGCCCTGCCATTCAGTAAATAATCATCACCATCTTTATATCTAATTATAACAATAAGTATATCTGTGTCTTCTTGCTTTTATACAACTTTAGTATCTTGCAAATTGTGCTACAAATATCACAACCAATACTTTGGTATTGATAAGTCTACCTGTTATATTAATATCCAAGCTTTCTTATATGTATATAAAGTCCATTACAATTTCTTACATACTTAAATATGCATATATATGTACATATATACTTCTCCCATCAACTTGACACTATTTTCTCTTTTTCTTTTGGCTTTATGGGCCACCCACAGTGGTGCTCAGGACTTATTCCTGGATCTGTGCTTAAGGATTTCTTGGCAATGATTGGGGAATTATATTAGTGCTGGGGATAAAACCCAGCTCGATGGGTTTTATTCCCAGATTGATGCAAATCAAGCACCCTACCTGCTTTAATACTCACCCTCCAGCACAGTAAATTTTATGTTGCCTAATCAGAACATGTTCTTCACACTCCTATTCACTGCCAACTACAAAACATATTTCACTTCTAAAGTTTTGCCATTTCAAAAATATCTTAATAAAAGCTCCAGTTAATCACCCTTGAGAATTGCATACCTCAGACAATTTCTCAAGGGTTAATTTATTTTGTGACATACAATCAGGCTGATGCCCTTCACATAAAATCCAGATTCAATCCCATGCAACATATATGCTCCCATGAGTGATCCCTAAGCACTGAGCTAAGAATCAGCGCTAAGCACTGAGGGTGTGTCCCCCAAACAGAGAAAAATTTAAAACAAAGCTTACACTACAATAACTAAGAGATTAAAATATAGCATATGATACTTTAACACATTTGAAGTATAAAAAATTTAAAGATAATTGGCACATTGAGAGAAATAAACTTATTTCAGTACCTTCAATTGAATTTGCTTTAACAGGGCCGGAGAGATAGCATGGAGGTAAGATGTTTACCTTGCATGCAGAGGGTCAGTGGTTCGAATCCCGGCATCCCATATGGTCTCCCGAGCCTGCCAAGAGCCATTTCTGAGCACAGAGCCAGGAGTAACCCCTGAGCGCTGCCGGATGTGACTCAAACCAAAAAAAAAAAAATGAAATTGCTTTTACTTTTTAGTCCATGATTCTAAAGAAGTCATGTCTTGAGTTTATCAACGACCATGAAGAGTATGAGAAGCTGTGTCTAAGAGAAAGGAAGGAAATCATGTAGAAGTTTGAATATATAATAGATCACCTTGATCCTGGTTTTTATCCCAAACACTGAACATGTCTGCATTTACAGGGAAAACTCCATTTCTCTTCCAGTATCATGCATTCTAGCAGCTCTCACAATTTATTTGCCAGATATCAGTTTATTCTTGATACATCATCACCAGTCATGAAATTAAAAGAATGAGAAAATAAAAAGAGAATTCTAAATAAAAAATGGTCCCTTTTATTAAGATTAAATGAAGTCAATTAAATAAAAAGTGTCAAATATTACAATTATTTACATTAAAATAAAAGTATAAATTCATTGTAAATACATGAATAATTGGCACTTTTATTGAAAATAGTGGAATCAGCAACAAAAGCTTAAATTTATTTTTTAAGGATTGTATTGAGCATCCATAGGAAAACTCATAGTTTTGTCCAGTAGTTGTCCAGACTTTGTATTGGTAAGTGGAACCCCCTTTCCAATTCAAGGTGTATAATTTGGGACAAAAATTACAATATCAAAATAAACAAACTAACAAAAAATTATGAATAGTGATTCTATAGAAGCTTATTCTATCCAAGAGCACAAAACATTAATCTGTACACCTATGTTCATCACAACACTACTTACAAAAACCAACATCTGGAAACAACCCAAGTGCCCCAAAACAAATTCATGACTAAACTAATAGTGGTAAATATTTGCAATGGAAAAACTGCTCAGTTATGAAGAAATTTGAAATTTTTCAGTTTGCCCCAATTTGAATGGAATTGGGAAGGTGTAAAGTGAAAAAAGTCAGAAAGTAAAACATAGATACCTGATGATCACATTCATATATTTACCATAAAGAAGTGAAGAAAGGGATTCTACGAACTTTATTGGAAATAAGTCATGAGGCATAACCAATAAAACTGGGAACATTTTCTGGTGGGGGACTGTGAGATAATTTTAGAGGAATCTTGCAACTCTGGTGGTGAACTTGGTGTAGTAGCTCCATAACTATAAAATACTAACTTCAAAACTATTTTAAGACTTGATTCCTCAATTACAAAATATAAAATAATGAGAATTTAGACTTTTTTTTTTTTTTGGTTTTTGGGCCACACCCATTTGACGCTCAGGGGTTACTCCTGGCTATGTGCTCAGAAATCGCCCCTGGCTTGGGGGGACCATATGGGACACCGGGGGATCGAACCGCGGTCCGTTCCTTGGTAGCGCTTACAAGGCAGACACCTTATCTCCAGCGCCACCTTCCCGGCCCGAGAATTTAGACTTTAATATAATTTGGAGAAAATTATAATGAGTCAGAGATCAATGCCAGACAAAACCTGTGATAAAATATTTTCAATGGCAAATACAATACTTTATACTAGCAACATTTACAGATTAAGCAATTATACAATGGATAATCAAAATTTAAAATTTGAAAAAATTAAATTAAATTTTCAAGTACTATGTAAAAGGATATTTTCTATAATAGTAGAGGTTTTAAAAATATTTATTAATTATCCTAAATAGAGCAATTGGATTAATATTTAAATTTTAGATACTTATTTTTAAACTTTTCTTTTTTTTGTTTGTTTTTTTTGGACCACACCCAGTGATGCTCAGGGGTTACTGGATATGCGCTCAGATATCACTCCTGGTTCGGGGGACCATATTTATAGCCAGGGCTAGAACTAGGGTCCGTCCTAGGTCAGCCACTTGCAAGTCTATGCCCTACTGCTGCACCACCGCTCCGGCCCCTAAATTTTTCCTTCTTACATTTTTAAAGTATCAAGTATATGTGTGAACTATATCTGGTAGAATGAATTTTCTCATAATTTATTGAAATTCACCTATGCTTTTTCAATTTTTTCCAGACAAGTCATAATATAAAGATAGAATACAAGATGACATATTATTGAATAAGATCTCAATTAAAATAGAAAATGAGATTGTTTTAAGGAGTTAAATCTAAATTTGTGCTTATAGTAAGTATTATTAAATCCCCAAATTAAGATATTTAAAGGAGAAATAAAATATAATAAATTCCATAAATTATTGAAAAATTATAAGGCTAAAAATGTTCTCTAAATATGTAAAATTAAGGTTGCTTAAAGCAAATGAACTGATAAGTAATCTATGTCAATACTCCCCGGTCCACTCATGCTGCACAGCAAAAGTACAGCTATTCTGAAGATGTCTACATCTTGTCTTACAAATCAAAGTAGCATAAAATAATCTATTGGTTTTGGAAGTATCTCGAAGTTTTTTTCAAAATTTTGTCTATTGTTTTTGAGTATCTGCAAGTACTTTTGCTCTGATATTAATTTTAATGAAAGACAAGAATTCTGCCAATGATAAAATTAACTATTTCTAAAGTATAGTAAAAGGGCACATTTATGTGAATTGTTAAAATGACACTTCACAACAGTATATTAATAAAACAAGGGATCTTCCATCTTTGCTTCAAAAGTGATTTTTTTAAGAAAATTCAATTATCTGGATTATCTTCCCTATTAACTTATTTCATCTGTATTTGATAAATACCCATTTCAGTACTAAGATATTTAGAATAAAGTACATGGTGGTGACTGAACAAAAAAATGATGGAGGTAAATAACAAATGTATTGTGCCAATAATATTTTGCTTATTCTTTATTGAGTCTTCAATGTAATTCTATATCTGTAACTTTCTCTTCAGCCCACTTTGTAAGTGATACACACAGAATGATTTTGAATTTTTGAATGTCAAAATAACAAACTACATAAAACTTTGTTATAAATCAGGCTTTGATGTTACCAAATAAACTGATATATCAAATAAAAATATCTGTAGTGGAAGACTAACTACAACAACTGAAACTGAGTAGAACTATTACTGGGACCATAAAGAAAGATCATGTGTTGGACAACTAACATACCCAGATCTTGTAGTCGGTATTATGACAGTATACTTCAAGACATCTGTAACTCTTGGTCAATGGATTTTCCCTTCTAGTTTTCCCAATGTTTATTGTGTCTATGCAAATTAAATAAATAAATAAACAAACAAAACCTTGCTACATCTAATCCACCCTTTTAATTTTATTTATGTCTTCTATATATGGGCTTCAACCTTTTTTTCATAGAACCTTAGAACTTGAATCATTTTGTTCTGCCTCATATCTTTATGACTTTATACAAATTGAGAAAAGAAAAAAAAGTGGATGGGACCCAAGGGCCAATGGTCTCAGGTACAATGCATGGAGGAAAAAAATGACTAGAATTAAATACTCAAGCCAAAGTCAATGACAATAGAATCAAGAAACCCAAACTATAACAAGATAAATACAAAATGTACCTGTTACACTGGTAGACCAGGCAGCTAATGGTGGAAGTATGGGATGCATGCTGGAATTATGGTGGAGGAAGATCCACACTGGTGGTGGGAATGGCCCTAATTCACTTTCACTATATGCTTTAAAGACTTGTAATTTCCAATAGTCTCAACTTTTTAAAAAATATTTGTGTAAAAACATAATTTATCTTTATTTTGAATCTGGATGTCAGATCATTTTTAAAGTGACAGCAAAATATTTGTTTTTAGACAAAAATAACTTAATTTGAATACTTGAAATGTCAACCTGGGAGCAAGAAATATTAAAATTGAAATAGAAGATAAAGACATTTCATACAAATTGTCTATTCATTACAGTTTTTACCACAATTTTAAAAAAGAAAACAAAATACTTCTCACTATTGTAAAATAGACATCTTCCTGATAGGAACAGATTTTGTATCCTTCAATTTGTATCCTTCGATTTTGTATCCCCACAACTATTCCACTGCAATGGTCTAATTGGACACTTGGGTGATCTCAGATATGTACTGTATGATTACTAATTTAATTATGTTTTTGTTGGGTCACACAACCTGCTATAAAAGTTTTATTTGCCCTATGAAACCATTTTTATCTCACTGGGGATATTATTGACCCCACTGAGAATGAGTAAGTTATATGATTTTGTCAACCACCTTTCATATATTAGAAAGGAAAGAAATGACATTATCTGTCCCAAATAGTGTCATGTATAGATACTTTGGTGAAAAAGTTCTCTCATATTATAAAATTGTGTATGATCATATATATTCACAATACAAACGCATAATCCTTTGAACTTCAAATGTCAAAAGTCACTGCTATAGCAGATAATATTGGAAGATGAAAATAAAATAATACCACGAAAGCATTTCACACACACATACAGGTAAATTAGTAAGTAGGAAAAACATTTTCCTGGTTTAGTTTTCAAGGTAGTGTTCTATACTGGTTCATTAGAAAATACAATTGTATTATGTAGAATAGTAGTTAACCCCTATTCTTTTGTTTCCTGAATTTCTTTTGTGGGTCCCATTGAGAAAAATATAGGTCAACTATTCAATCAAGTTCTGTTTGCGTCTCTACCTTCCCACTATAAAGTTAACAGTGTGTTCAAGAATTCTATTAACTTCTTAGTCAAAGTCTTATTTCCTTCCTTAATAAATATTTTCAGCTGAAAGTGTGGCTAAATTTATTATTTTGGAAATATTTAGTATTTATTATTTTGGAAATAACACAATGTTTGCTGATCTCAGTTCTTCAATGACTATGTTACAGTACTGTTTGATAAATGGAGACTTCAGTACTAACTGAATTACTCACACTCTTCTAATAGTAAAGAGCAGGGAGTTATTGGAGCTATATCAGCAGCTATGTGTCTTTTTGGAAGAATCAAAGACTACTGGTTCCCAGTATGAAAAGACATTGTGCTGTTTGGCTCATTGACTTTATATGTTTATGAGATTTATTTTACATAGTCTCAATTATCTCATTGAAAAAACAAATGAGAAAAGACTCTGATTCTAATGGTCTTGAATAGTTTCAAAAACCAAATTTGAAAGAAGTCAGGCCAGAATTATGAATGAAAATGTGAGCTGAGTAGGTTGGAAATTGGTAATTGTGATTTGGACAAACCAAAGAGTACAACCTCTTTCTAAAGAGGGTTTCATAGCCCTCTAATGCACTAAAAAAGATAGGAAGGAAAGTAGATATGGAACTAAAAGCAGAGCTGATAGAGAATATTATATGCACTAAAACATGTACAAAGTATTTCCCCCCTATGCAGCCAGAAAGAAGCACTAAATCAACTTCAGTCTGGACGCCATCCCACCTTTAATTGACTATTTTCCAGATTTTAAAATGCATAGTTGTAGCCTTTTTTTAGGAAATTGGCTGCTAGTGGTGTATTATTATGCAGTAGCTTTGAGAAGATGTTTTATATTCAGGTTAGTCTCTTCAGGGCTCTACTTGGAATTCATATAGTTGTCATAAACTCTGGATGTATGAACTGTACTACATCTTTCTCACAAATAAATTGGTTTGATCTATCTGTACAATTGCCAGAAATCTAACAAGATGCTATATATTATTTTAAGCCTCTTATTTTTAAAAGTCTCTTCTTTGCCCAGTTTATAACCATAGATTATTTATCCTACCTTCACCCACACTCTGAATCTGTTTAGTGCAATGGAGCAGAGCAGAATTGTAGCAAAGAGGGTTTCATTGGAGATACATAGCCATTATCAAATGCTGCTGCGACAGTAATGCAGTCTTCAGTTTGGAGTGGACAAAGCTGATAGTGGAGAAAAATAAAGAAGAGTATTGAGAAACTTCAATATTTCCTTAACAGTGAGGATAAGATAATAAATTAGCTATTTCTTATTGTTAAAAGAACATAATGCTTTGATATTTTGAATTATTTTTTGCCTATAATGGGAGTTAAGGTAAAAACAGTAATAAATGTTTTGAAATAAACTTCAAAATTCGAGTTAGCTTTTACAGTACCAATAGAAAAAACTTATTCCAAAGGAAAATGATAAATTTACCACAGAGTAAGCTTTGTTACCACTTTGTGAGAATTCTGTGGTAAACCTCTGTTTATATTCCCTGGTATTTTAGTCGTCTTTATGCACAGATGTATAATTACCTGTATCTTCACCAGAACTAATTATTATCATTTGTTTTATAATAAAATTTAAGAATTTTTAGGGGCCGGAGCAGTGGTGCAAACAGTCTGCCTTGCGTGCACTAGCCTAGGAAGGACCGCGGTTCGATCCCTCAGCATCCCATATGGTCCCTCAAGCCAGGAGCGATTTCTGAGCACATAGCCAGGAGTAACCCCTGAGCATCACTGGGTGTGGCCTAAAAATAAAAAAAAAGAATTTTTAAAAACATAAAAATGTGTAATCAGAGTGATAGTACAAGAGTTAAAAAATTTTGCTTTTTATATAAAAAAAACAACCATTTGATTTCTGGCACCAAACTCTGTCTCCTGAACAGAAGTGATACATATGCACAGTGATAGGAATATGCTCTGAGGACTAGATTTGGCCTCCAAATATAAGTATATACAAATATAAAATACATATAATATATAAATTTATAGTATGTAAATATTTAAGTATAAATCACACACTTAAATGTGATTTTACCCATTTATTTATTTAAAGAAAATGCATCACATAATTGACATAACTGATCATAATACATTTGTTTCGAGATGACAGAAAGCAGTTATTAAAAAATAGAAATTAAAAAACTAAAAAATATAAAATGGAAAAAAGAAAAAGTTCACTAGCAAGTGTATTTGTGAAAATTATTGTATTTCCAAAAAGTCATTAATAGCAGAAGTTTTAGTAAGCTCTTGTTATTTTTAAAGATAGAAGCTACGTTACCCATTTTTTATAGTGACAAATAGTTGAGGATTTGCCTAGATTTTCTTGGAACTATTGCACTATAATGACCACTTCTGGTATTAAAATTCAGAGTTTCAAATGGTCAAATTGACCTTCCTTTTAAGATTGCACTTTCATGACAATGAGAATGAGATGCAGAATAGTTGTTCTAAAACAGGCAGGAATTGGGGTTCAGAGTGAGAAATGGGGAGATTGGTGGCAGGAAAGTTGCAATGGTGAAGGGTAGTATATGTTCTGAATTGAAACCCAACTAAGAAATACTTCTATAATCACAGTGCTTGAATAAAGAAATCAGTTTTTTAAAAAAGAAGATTGCACTTGATGGTTACTGAATTGGAAATTTCTAGGAATTGAGGACCTAGATAGGACAACAGTACTTATCAAAAAAATAGGAAATGGGGGGGGGCAAAAAAAATACCCAACTCAAAGTAAGGAAAACAAAACACCTAAGGATTCCCTTGGAAATAGGTATAATATTACAATCAAGCATGTTTATTAGAAATGAACTTGCTTTTCTTGTCATGGATCAAAATCTCCCTACAAGTTTATTTAGAATAGATTTCCAAAGAATGAGAACAATCATTGCTGGCGGGAATGTGGAGAGAAAGGAACTCTTATCCACTGCTGGTGGGAATACCCTCTAGTCCAACATTTATGGAAAGCAATATGGAGATTCCTCCAAAATCTGGAAATCGCGCTCTCATTCGACCCAACTATTCCACTCTAAGGGATATACCCTAAGAACACAAGAATACAATACAAAAACCCCTTCTTCACACCTATATTTATTGCAGCACTATTCACAATAGCCAGGCTCTAGAAACAACCAAGATGCCCTTCAACAGACAAATGGCTAAAGAAACTATGGTACATACTCAATGGAATATTATGCAGCCGGCAGGAGTGATGAAGTCATGAAATTTTCCTATACATGGATGTACATGGAGTCTATCATGCTGAGTGAAATAAGTCAGAGGGAGAGAGAAAGAGAGACGCAGAATAGTCTCACTCATCTATGGGTTTTAAGAAAAATAAGTCATTTTTGCAACAATCCTCAGAGACAATGAGAGGAGGGCTGGAACTTCCAGCTCATTTTATGAAGCTCACCACAAAGAGTGGAGAGTGCAGTTATAGAAATAACTACACAGAGAATTACCATAATCATGTGAATGAATGAGGGAACTGGAAAGCCTGTCTGGATTACAGGTGGGGGTGGGGTGGGATGGAGGGAAATTTGGGACATTGGTGGTGGGAATGTTGCACTGGTGAAGGGGGTGTTCTTTACATGACTGAAACCTAATCACAATCATATGTGTAATCAAGATGTTTAAGTAAAGAAAAGATAGCATTTAAAAAATAAAAAAAAGAATAAATTTCCTTATTCTCTTAAACATGAACCTCCTGTGAAGATCTTCTGCTAGAGACCTGATGATTTAAAACAATATCTTTTCTAATGTAGTAGACCATCATTAGTAATATATATACTAATTTTTCAAATGTATTTGCTCATCTTATTCAGAAAAATATATAGATTTTAGCATGGGTCAGACATGACAAATTCTCGATGACAATCCAAACAAAAAAGCAAATCTCTTGAGATAGCTGATGAATATTATTTTAGTTTTAAATGTAGTTAGGTAGAAAATAAACCTGGGGAGAAACTAGAAGAATTAGTTTAAACTGACAACAAACTTCTAGCTTAAAGGCTGACACGGATGTGTTTTCACCAGAGGGGATTCTCAAGGCTGCCCCAGACTGTTCTCTATCAATGGTTAGCCTAGGGGACTACAAAGGAAGGAAAAGAACATTAATGCTCTGGCCTCCTGCTTTGTTCGAAATTACTAGTACTGAAGGCTGAGCTGGTAAGAGCTTTTAGAAGCATCTGTTCACCAAACCTTTTGAAAAGTTCTGTAGGTTTTCAGCTCATACCAATAAATGATCTCTTTTCTACCCACTACTGAAATAAAGCTCTTTTTTATGATTGCAGGATATACTCATTTCATACCAACTCAGAGAGAACAATTTTGTCAACTCTGCCCCGAACAAGGTTTTACTTAACATCTTAATCCTAATAAATCCTACTTTCAATTGAATTCTGATTTTTTCTATTAAACTAAGCAAAGCATATACCTTTATGTTTCATAATGGGTGTTTGTCATTTCCATTCAAATATCTTATAGCTTTTAATTACATGAAGCAATATCCATGCATAGTAGCCTTCTTGGGCTCTTGAAAATTCCAAAATACCACAAATTCCCTGTCAGAAAGATAAAATAAGTGAAATATTCTCAGCTTGCAACTTCCTCTTTAAAACCTTTCAGAGATAAAATGGAAGCCTAAAAATTAATATTCAATCTCTTAATAGTAACCAATTATCTTCAGATATTACCCTACACTTGTTTCTACTCATGTGGCATCATGGAAAGGATCTCAGACATTGAGGCAAAAGCTTAAGGTAAAATCTCCGATTTTATCGCTTAATTGTTATAATAAAAAAAATTAAACTTCCTTATCAAAAACAAAAATGACTATTAAAAAACCACTTGGGACCCAGAATAATAGTATAGCAAGTAGGGCATTTACCTTGCATGCAGCCATCCTGGGTTCCATCCCTGGCATCCCATATGTCCACCCAAGTCTGCCAGAAGCAATTTGTGAGTGTAGACCCAGGATCCTTGAAATAATAAAAAATGTTACTATATTTCCCTTTTTCTATAAAAGCAGCAGTTCTTGTCTTTAAATATTCTCTCAGCCGTATGTAGTGCTTGTGCCTGTGAGATGTGCTCCAACCCTTTAGATTCCCTCCCCTGCCTCTATGCTCTTTCTGACATCGCTCATCCTAGAGAATCTAGCGTATTTATGGGGTACACATGTCAGTTCAGGAGGACATCTCCCAGGCACCACTGACTGTAGCACTGGTAGCTTAAAAACACACACACACACACACACACACACACACACACAAATGCTGCTAGCTTCATAACTTGCTCTCCTAAAACTATGGTAGTGGCATAGCTTTGTTCTACCTTTATTTTTTCCTCTCCTCTTCTGGACTTAAACTTAAAATTTCTAATTTTTATATCTTAATTGACTACACTGTTACAAAAACTTTTATGAACTTCCTCAGTTCAGACTTGCCAAATGTTTTGCACATAAAATATGGTGGTCATGTTACTTCTCTGATTATAATTTTCCTCAACATATTACCTACATGATTAATTCCAAAACCCACATACTGCCTTTCTAAGCCTATGTATCCCACTTCTAATCTTTTCTTACATTTTTGTATATTCTAATAATTTGATGTTTCTAGAAAACTTGAAATACTTGTATTGTGGGGCTCTAGAATCTGAACAAGAGGAAGACACCATTTTGTAAAGTGTTCTTCTTACACTTCTCTTTCTCAAACCTGATTTTCCATTTGACACCTCCCGAAGATACCAGGTAGCCTATCTGGAAAGGACACAAGGGACCAATAGGAAGGTACCCTAGACAGCAGCCAACAGTCTGAAAGATCATCTGAAACTCAAACCTTCTCATCCCCTTCCTATATAAAATGGCTTGTGATCTTGGCAGGGGTTGCTTGCTCTGGGATGCTGCCCTGGATAGCCAGTTTGGGACTTGTAGCTGATGGAATAAATTATACTTTGCTTTATGTTAATTGTATGGTCTTGTCCTTTCATTCTGGTCACTAATAATACCTATATAAATTCCTCTCTTGTTAAAAACAGCTATTAAAGATAAAGGTATCCATTGGATTATCCAAAACTACAGTGTTTGAATAGAGAACATATTAACTATATATGCTAAGAGAGTGGCATTTAAATATTTAGTAACAAATAAAAGAACAAAAGATATGCCAGCTATATGTTTCAGTTAAAAGACTATTATGTAAAGTGGCTTTCTTGCAAAGAACGATATGTTATTTATATGATTAATTTCAAAACTCATATACTGACTATGGTGTTTAAGTCCTCCTCAAAAATTATTTGTTTTAGTATCTCTGTAGTACTGAAAATTAAATGAATTTTGGTAGTGAATGCAAATAATAAAAAATGAATACTTTAGAGGAAGATGGTCTTGTTCTAGAGAAAACATCATCAAATGAGAGATAAAAAGAAAATCTTTATAACGTTATTTATCAGGCAATATTAAACTATTTTCTCTGTCTCTATACTCATCATCTTGCTCTTATGGAAAATAAACCAAGAATGAGAATGAGTCACGCTGAAGGAAAGACTAAGAAATACTATGTGCCCTAACTAGAGACACTAATAATGTAGTCTAAGAGCCAGAATATCTATCAAATAAAATGTCAGTTTTCTACTCAGTTAGTGATGATGAATGAAGACACACAGGTGTTAAGAAATTTCAATAGACCGGCCAACTTGGATGTCAAAGCAGAACTTTCCTTTAATACAATACACAACTAAATTTAGCCTACTTTCTAATAAAATCTAACTTTAGAATCAATTCTAAATTTTCCACTACAAGTTCCCTCCCTTCTTTAAGGCTTCTCTTAACAGATCTCACACGAATAAAGGTTATCACCATTATTTCAGACCATAAAATCCAGCTGGCCCTACATTCAATAGTTTCAACTTCTCAAAGTGCTAGAATGGTAGTTGTTAAAATGAGTTTAAAGGTAGACCTGGCTTCACTCACTCAGTAATCCTTGATTCAGGGATCTTTCTTTTATCAAATGCCAACTCTGCATTTATATTTTCATACATGCCTGCTGAGAGGAGACATTTTTCTCAACTGCCCCTGGGACAGGTGTGAGACTTTTGAAATGCTGCTGAGCCAAGTCTCTGATTGGAGGTTTATTGGGACCATGTTATGTAGTAAGCTGTCACAATCCTGCACTTTAAAACTCAACAGTGCATAAAGAATGCAAAATCTACCGTCTATTATAAAAACTGTTAGCAGTCTCTGTGTGGAGGGCTTATCAGGCATACTTCAAGTAGACAAAAAAATAAAAGTCCACTATGGATAGACTTTGCATAGAAAATTTCTAAAAGAAAATGTTTTCATTGGGCAGAAGTAAGCAGTATAACTGTGTTGTAGTGAAGAGACCCAATCACAAAGAGTATTAATCAGTATTACAGTATGTCACCTGTTGTGTCTAACATGAATTTAAACTATGCTCAATATATAATTTCAGTGTCTCTAAATTTTCCATTAGTTCTTCCTCAACAATGCTGTGGAGGGAATGATTGTATTTTCTACTTCTCCAAAGAAGTACTATATGAGTGCCATTAAAGAGCAATTGCTAAATTGGAGGTAACTGTGTAAATATTAAGTGATTTCAACATTACCTACTTAGACAAGGGTGCTTGCTTTAGGTAGATACCACAGGTAAATGAGATGAATATATTAATGGCTCCTCAAAATAAAGAGCATACATTTAAAACAACTATGATTTATCTCTATTTCTTAATTGATTTTATAATTTGAAAAGTTTTCATCATTTTATTTAATAAAGCTTTAAGTTAAAATAGTTTGACATTTCAGTTCTTAGAGATACCTTGGAAACATTAGGCCTAGGATTTAATCTAGGTAACTATATCATCTCTTAAGACCAAGCATAAGACAGTTGCAACAAGAAGTTCTTTTCTTGTTTTCTTGTATCTAGCTCCTTCAGAAATTTGTCATAGGCCTGTCCTAGCATCTGATCAACCCTGGTTTGATCACTAATACCAGGAGTGTTAACTTTGCTAATAGCTAGGAGTAAGCTCTGTTCATTTCTGTCTATTGTCCAAATACCAGACCAAAATAGAAGAGAATAAAATTGTCCTAAGAAATTATTTCAAGAATTTTAGGAATCACTTATAGTCGTACTTTTGCCTTTCGAAATATAATTATGCATTGAGAAAACACTCATATATTAATACATAGCTACTGCCAAAAAATTGCCAATAAATAAAATAAAAAATAAAAATTAAGTTTTAAGATTAAAATCATTGTGAGAATTTTTTTGTTGACTAAAACAGCCAACTCAGTGGCCAATTTTCCTAATTTATGTGTTGGATCGTCATGCAAGTCACCTTGATAAAGTGCAGATGCAAAGGAAAATAGTGAACCTATTTTTTTTCTCCAGAGCATAGGTGAGTTTCCATAGCCATGGAAAATGTCTTTTGTGTAATATACAACAGTTTTCAAACTAGAAGACATGTTGCATCAATATAAACGTGAGACATAACCAGATGTGCTTCTGACAGGCCTTTCTTTATTCTATCAGATCCATGCTGAGAGGGATATATTGTTAAACTTCTGTGCATCCTGTCCTAAACAAAAGTGGATGGTCACAGTTTTAAAAATAGACCAATACAAAGACTTTGATGTTTTATAGTATCATTTCTCTGGACAGCTTAACTACCCTAAATTTTAAAATCTATTTAATGACTCGTCAAAGACTAAGTAATTAAAGAAGATGCTCTAAAATATTAGCCATAATAACAGAAGTAAATTATAAGTAAAATGAAAAACAAGGCTTTAAATTGCATTATACAACATAGGTAACAATTTTTGTTATTACTCATTTTATATTAATAGTGCACTTAAGAAGTATAAAGAATATGAACAATAACCTACTAAATAAAAATGAATATAAAATTATTAAGAGGGGTAAATGTTTAACATAAATCAAAAGTTTTTTAGAATATTATGCATGTTTGCTGATGCTGAACATATTTGCTTAGTTATGCTGTTTAATATGTGACCAGATTTAATATAGTTCAATTCTAGGTTTAACTTGTGGTTTGAATTTCTATAAGCAGGCTGTAGTTTTCCAGTTTATTTGCAATGGATCGTTCCAAGTTTGCAAGACATTTAGCTACCGAAACATGCATACTACTTTTCATTCATTTCCTACTACTGTTATAGAAAAGCATTTCACTCTTATTTTGAAATTATTCATACTGTGTTTTTTACTTCTTGCTTGTACAGGTAAATAATGTAAAGAAAAAAATTCTACCATAGTAATTATGAAATAAAAAAATTAAATGGTGTTCCATAATTGATACAGAATAAAACTAGAAATAAAATAGAGCTCTGTGCAGTTTATCGTATAAAATGTTACAACTGAAATATTATTTGTAACACTATTATTTTAATAATTATAATAAATCCTATAGATAACTAATAATAACATTGAAATAGTATCCTTGGGGGGGCCGGAGAAATAGCATGGAGGTAGAGCTTTTGCCTTGCATGCAGAAGGACGGTAGTTCAAATCCCTGCATCCCTTATGATCCCCGAGCCTGGCAGGAGCAATTTCTGAGTATAGAGCCTGGAGTAATCCCTGAGCGCTGCCAGGAGTGGCCCACAAACAAACAAACAAACAAACAAACAAAAATAGTATCCTTGAAAGTTTTAAAAATATATTTATTGTAATTTCAATTTTTTTCTGACTCAATTGATGAATTCAAAAAGAAATTTTTTATTTTCAAATATAATCAGCTCTTAACCTACATATTCTATTTTTAGCCATCGTTCAACTGAATTAACTATTCCTAATCATTTCTTCTAATATCAAATTAATTGTCACTATGTCAATAGACAATTGATTCAAAGTTCTCTTTATTTTAAATGTCTTGAGTGTTTGATCTCCCTGACTCCTGTCTATTTTTTATCCAGTTTAGCAACTAACTCTATTATACTGTTTTGAATTTATAATCACAGTACTTTCTTATTATTGGCCACATATCACGATATGTTTAAAGTTTAAAGTAGATTTTCTACTGATTTCACTTCTCATTATTCCTACTTTTGCATCTTCAAGTCAGAGTCATCTTTTTCAAAACATGCCCGTCTATTTCTTAAAACCATCCAGTTTCTCATCTTTAATGATGAAGGCCTGTGCTTTGAAATTAACGAGAGGACTCTATGTAGCCAGTTCACTAACTTATCTCCAATTTTCATATTGTTCTATTACTCATCACACTTTTTTTAGCTTCTTCTATAGAATGTGCCTACTTATTTTACTTACTATCTTCATAAAAACAGAGATTTTGTCACTTTTGCTAATTAAAAAATGCCATTCTATGTATCATCATATCCCCAAGGGAGAATTGAGTCACATAGTAGATACTCAAAAATTGTTTAATGAACAACTCACTATATTACTCTTAAGCAACTACATAGATATACTCCCTATGCTTAATGTGATTACTTTGCTTCCCTTTACTCAGTATTGACATTAGTACTCAGTGTTCAGAAACCATTTATGTTTTGTCTGACTTGTATGCTCAATTCCTAGCAATGCTCAATTCTAAGCAATAAAATGCATTATATAGTGGGGGCTGGAGCAGTAGTATAGGTGGTAGGGCTTTTGCTTTGCATGCTGTAGACCCAGGTTCTATCCCCAGGTTCTATCCCCAGCCCCCCATATGGTCCCCAAGCCTGTCAGGAGTTACTTCTGAGTGCAGTTCCAGGATGTAACCACAAACAAACAACAAAAATGTACTATACAAAATAAAAAAATAGTAGTATATATTTTTTCTCTGTGCTCACTGACTTTAACATATTTAAATAGCAAATTGTCAAATTAATACTGTCCATGCTTATATACCTTTTCGTCTCTTTATAATTGCTCCATGAAGCAATTTAAATTCTGTTATCACTCTTGCCATAACCACATTTTTATGAAGATTATTACTTGTTTGTTGGATGACAGGCAAAAATACATATAATATAAATTGCATTTTATTTAATTATGTCCTTGCTTGAAAGCACATTCGTAACTATTACTTCAAATCAGTGGTGTTAAATAGAAAAAACGTGTAAATCACTTTGTTATATAGGTTCATGGGAGCAACAAAGATAAAATGATTATAATACAAAAGGAAAAGAAATTGTGTCCATGTGTAAATTGGAAAGGTCTGTGACCTCCAGACCGTCTAGGTCTGTTCCTTCAGCACCAGGTTTCTTGCTAGAAGCAATCAATTAAAGGAAGTATGGTATTTTTGACTGTTTGTTTTGCTATTCATAGGCAGACTAACACAAGAATTGCTGATAGTGTCTGTTGTTTGTTCGACAATGATTTGTTAATGTACACATCCTTATGGTATGGCACAATCATCCTTTTATCATTAGTTTAAAGGGATTTGATGCTTCCGTTAAATTAGTCTAGAAAGAAAACTGCAGGTTTGAGTATAAATGTAGTGATGTCATCCAAGCAAGATAGGTTTTCAGATCTCTTCTATTATGGGCTTCCGGCTGCAAGTCTGTCTCTGGTTGATGGCCAATGGAGACAGCTGTGTGAGTCATTCTGACTTGTTTCAGTTCAGGCAAAATAGGAAATTCTTTAGTATACTCATATGTTGTGTGATTAAAATTAAAATGTTAGGTTTCAGATTTGTTTAAACTTTCAGCTTGTGAATTTTGAAAGCAACTGCCTTACTGACATTTTTAACTCTGGATGATTAATTTTTTTAAGAAAGTATAGGATCTAGGATTGTCTTCAAAATTAAATTAAAAATAAATATAGGGAATTCTGAGAGAAGCTCAATGGAGATCTAAGAATGTGCACCCAATTATATCTTATACCAATGCTCTTATGAGAATTTAGATGATTGTGATGCCCTTGAAATTGTTCAAATTAAATATCAATTTTAATATAGAATAGAGTAACAATTTATCTATAAATTTCTTACAGAGACAGTTTAAGTTTATAATTATAAAGTTTCTTACTATCAGTAAAATTGGCCTGAGCATATGTCCACAAGAGATCTTAATTTCTATTTTCCTTTTTCTTATAATCGTACTATGATTCTCCTAACAAACTCTATTCTATTCTGATATAACACTAAATTTATAAGAAAAGATGACATGATGGTTTACATAGGTGCTATCACATATGTTATATTTTCAGAATTACTCAAGAAAACATTTTGAGTGTGAAATAGGTGTATATATTTGAGTACAATTATAACTCTTACCTAATCTATCTCTCTCTCTATCTATCTATCTATCTATCATTTATCTATTTATCTATCTATCTATCTATCTGAATATTTTCCTTGTAGAGTATAAATTTCTTGAGTTTGTAATTTTTCTTTCTTTTTTCTTTTTTTGGTTTTTGGGGCCACACCCATTTGATGCTCAGGGGTTACTCCTGACTAAGTGGTCAGAAATTGCCCCTGGCTTGGGGGGAACATATGGGATGCTGGGGGATCGAACTGCGGTCCTTCCTTGGCTAGCGCTTGCAAGGCAGACACCTTACCTCTGGCACCACCTCACCGGCCCCGAGTTTATAATTTTCAATACTCTTCTAGTTTTTGAGAACATAGCAAAAGCAAATACCACATATTGATGCAAACTATAACCTGTAAGAAAGGTAAAAGAAATGCTGGAGAGATAGTACAGCCATTAGGGCACATACCAGCAAGTGGAAAAAACTGAGTTAGATCCCCTTTATTTTTTATGGTCCTTTGTGCCTACCAGGAGTGATTCCTAAGTGTAGAGCTAGGATTAAACTGAGTATGTGCTCTTCCTGCCTTCCTTTCCCATACCAAATAATAATAATAATAATAATAATAATAACAATAATACTTACAGTAAAACAGAACAATGCTACTACTAGTAATTAAATATATCGTACCTTTCCTCCCCCTAAATTCTCCTTATATAAATATTCCTCACTACAGCTGTTCAAAGTGGTTTTACAATGTCACATTTTGTGTATATAGAGAAGTTAGGTAATTTGTCTGCACCCTGTGATATTCAGGGGCTATTCCCAGCTTTGTAGTTTGAGAGTATGGTATATAGAGGATCATGTGAAGATCAATTTCTGACCTCTCATATGCAAGATCTGTGCTTAACCACGGAGTTGTCTTTCTAGTACAATGGAGGTGTTTGGGGTAAAAAGCTTCAGACAATGAGCAAAGTTTGTACAAAAGATTTAAGTATATTTATTGCGTCAAGACACTGTAGGTGTTTTTCTTTGTTTTGTTCCTAGAGTAAATAGAATATAAAATCAAACTATGACTGTAAAAAATTACCTCAGAGTAAAATATTTATGTCATTAAAGGATTTATATCTCATTGTGTGCACAATAGAGATTCTTTTAATGTTTTGTTTTGTTTTGAGCCACATCCGTTTGACACTCAGGAGTTACTCCTGGATATACACTCAGATATACCTCCTGGCTTGGAGGGACTGTATGGGACCCTGTATGGACTGTATGGGGATCGAACCTCAGTCTGTTCTAGGCTAGCACTTGCAAGGCAGATGCTTTACCTCTAGCGCCACCACTCCAGCCCCACAATAGAGATTCTTTAGTGTTTATTAACAAGGTATAACTCTGAATTATTGTAAAAGTATAACTATGACTTCTTAGAGGATAATATAATGCCACAGAGTAAATATTGAATCACAAAATTCATTTAAATCTGTTCTAATAACCCAAGTAAGATGAATTGGTGACTTAAGTATTTGTTTTAAAAGTCATAAAAACAGGTTAGGTTAAAGATTTAAAGATAAAATTAATAATAGTTACTGATGGGTAAAAGCATAATTTCTTAACCAGGTATCATATGACCTCTATGTACCACCCATGATATCATATATTTATAGGTGAAATATCACATAAATGAGGGAAAATAGAACCTATATATGTTTTAGAAAATAGGGCCATGAAAGATAAACAAAATCAGAAAGAACTCTGATACATAAAAGGTTTAGAAACTAAATTAAATGAAAAGTAACTGCATGTATCCTTTATTTCACTGATTTCAAGACCTAACATTTTAACAAGAACACATTTTGGAATATCAAAATGCATTTATTTATCTACATGTGTTTACCTACGTGTGGTAGGATTGTGTTAGCATGATCATTTACTTTTTGATTGGGAAAAATTGTAATATAATGTTAAATTAAAAAAAAGTCATTTGTTTTATTTTAATTTTTTAAAAAATAGTGGTTGCTATTTGTTCTGGTCACTAATACATTTTTTTTCTTCAAGAAATACCCTGTGAAATTTAAATTTTAGGAGAGGGGCCAGAGAGACAGTGCAGTGGCAGGGCACCTGGCTTGTAAGCAGCTGACTGTGGTTTGATCCCTAGCACCATTTACAATCCACTGAGCCCTACCAGGAATTATCCCTGAGAGCAGATTTCTGGTGTAATCCATGAGAATACTCTCGGAATGTATCCAAAAGAAACAAATGACAAAATGACATGTTAGGAGAAGCTTCACTAATAATTTAAGTATTTCTTCTTTAGTTTGTCTTTCCCTTCCTTCAAAATTAAAAACTGTTATAAGTAAAGGGCAAGTCTTTATAATTCTGCAAGACATTGCACGTGGTCTAGTAATTGCCTGATAACTACGAAAGTGATTTTTTGTGCTCATTAGAGGTGTTTATGTTGTACATAATGGCCCAATTCTGTTAGTCAATCACTGGAGAGTAAGATGTAGCACCACCAAATTCAACAGTACTTAGAGTGTATGTGTAAAATCCATTTCATAAAATGAACATACTTCATGACCTGATTCAGACTGAGCCCTATTGATATAATATTTACTGAGCAAGGTTTTCAAGATGCTTAAAGAAGCTGTATGTATATAACAAAGAAACATGACAATATATCAAATGTCTTGTATTTATTAAGGTAAAGCCTATAAAGCTTTAAATTTTTTTAAAATAATCATCTCAGCAGACTCATGTTTTCTATTTATTTCTCCTAGTGTTTCCTTATTTTTAACTGAATATACTTTAATTATAATAACTTTATTTAAAATCCTGGTTACAAAATTGTCCATGATTGTTTCAGTCATCAAAGGAACACCATCCTTCACCGGGGCTTATTTTCTGCCACCAATATCCCCAGTGTTCCTTCCAACCTCTCTCACCCTTCCTCCTATCTACCTCCTGTCAGATATTTTACTTCTCTCTCTCTCTCTCTCTCTCTCTCTCTCTCTCTCTCTCTCTCTCTCTCTCTCTGTCTATCTCACTTTCTCTTTCTCTTTCTCTCACACACATATGCATACATTATCTCTTCATTTATCCCTTTTTGATACTATGGTTTTCACTGTTGTTAATGAAAGGATATGTATGTATGATGCATATCACTTTATCCCCGTTTAGCAGCATGTTTTTGTTCATATATTCTTTATTATAAAGATTGTCTGTACAGAGATAAAGACTCCCAAAACAAGTCATGATATTTTTCAAGTTAAGCAATTAAATATCTATGAGAGTAGATCTTGTGTTCTTATTTTTGTTTTTGCCAGCATGCCTAATACTCCAATATATTCTCCTTCTTGCTAAAATTGTTGAGATCTATATATGCTCATATATATAATTTCACATTTTTAGCATATAGCAGTACTGTATCTCCACATTCTTTTTATAAATTGGTCAGTAATATGACTTGTGTGACCTATGAAAGGTAATTTTAAGTGACATTTATTCCTTCCAGATAGAAGTTTTACAAGTCAATGTATAATTACCACCTTCCCTTTCACTCCCGTTGGTTATGGGAAAAGCATGTGTCAAGATAGCTTTACTTTCAGCCTGAGTCCTAGATGATGACATTATGTCAACAGTCCACACTCCTCATGCCCCTCTATTCTGCTAAGGTGGCATAAGTTAGATATAAACTCTTATTATGTTTATTGTCTGAGTCCTGAGAGTTCTTTGTTTTTGCACTATAACCAAGACTATCCTGACTGACAAGAGTTTCTCATTTAACAAATAAAAATATGAGAGGCACACTGGGGAACAAGAAAAAGCTGACAGCAGTTATTCAAAATATTTTAAGTGAATCTCAGATGACTACAGGGCCTCAAGAAGTAAGAAAGGAACTTGTCTGTCATACAATTTTCTATAGAAGACATTCTTGTTACTTTTGATTATTAAAAAGTCTTAACAGATTTCCTGAGAAATGGCTCACAACATACATAGTATACATTTTCATAGGAACATCAGGACCCAGTCACAGTATAGAAAACTCCTGATATTTCCTGACATGATGCAGCCTCTGCTATATTTAACAGAGGCAGACAGAACACACTAACCAATTGCATTTGTCAATTTTAGAGTGCTATTCTTTTTGTGCTGCTGACATTGCTTGGTTTTGTCAACATGTAAAGTATAGCTTTATGAACTAACTCACTCTCCACCCTCAAAGATTTAATTAAGTAAATTACGTGCCATGGCCCCTCTTTCTATCTGCTTGATTAGTGTGCAGTGAAAAATTTATTGTTGTCAAATCTCAGGGTGATTAATTTTTCTCTAGAGTCTATGAGTGAACTGTTTCCTTACATTGTGTATCTTTATTCTTGGGATTGGCAGGGAATATTTCTTTTTAGAAATAGAAATAAAGAACTCATGAGGCTTGGTGATGTCGGTGATGTCAATCTTGTAGAATGCCAATACCATTATCTTAATTTACACTACCAACAACATAGCAGTAGACTTGATATTCTAGATTAGTTTTGTTTGTCTTTATATTAGAGTAATACAATTGTATACTAAGTAAACAAACTCAAAACTTCAACTAGTAATACTTCTACAATTTACATCGGCAAACAAAATATGTAAACTTCAGTTGCATCAGTCAGTAAAATAACCATTGTAGTAGTTGTTTAATAGAGTTGTTATGAGGATTATATGTTAATGAATATTGACCATTATTCACCTTGAATACTTAATAAATATTAATTTCTGGGGCTAGAAAAATTGTGGTGGGGTTACAGCACTTACCTTGCACAAAACCTACTCTGATTTGATTCACCTATAGTTTCCTGAGCACAAGAAAATATCCCTGAGCACAGAGCTGGCGAGCTGGCAGTAAGTATTGCCAAGTGTGGCTCAATAAGCTTGCTCTAAATAATAATTTTTAAATTTGCTGTTCTTAGAGATAAAGGTTTGAATGATTTTTTATATTCTATTTGAGATAATTTTTTAAACATAGGAAAAATGCTGAGGGAGCCTAAAAGCTATAATTTCATATATTCTTAAATGGAAAATAGTAATTTGATCCACTTTGAGAAAAAGATAAATGCTGATTTATATAACTTTATATAATATACAATAAAAATTTATATTATAATGGTATCATAATAAATTTATTTGGTACCAGGGACTATGTGTTTATTGACATTTCTATTTTAATTTATATACTTCCACTATGTTCTTTATCTTACATATGTTATAATTCACACTATATATTTAGTCTTTGTTGAAAATAAAGTTAATAACTAAAATGAACAGTCTATATTTTAATCTCTGTCTTTGAGGTCAGAGTGATAACATAGTGGAAGGGCCTTTGTCTGGCATGCTGTCAGTCTTAGACCGACCTGATTTCAACCCAGGCAACCCATATAGTCCCCAAAGACTGCCAGGAGCGATTTCTTAATACAGAGCTCGAATTATCCCCTGAGCGCTGCATACTTTATGTTCTGTAATGCACTTAATATTTTTAAATGTATATAATTCACAAATAGTAGGCTTTTTTAAATCACATATTCTAAAACATACTAGTTTATGAATTTTCTTCTTATTTTTCACATGCAACTATAGGACATAATTTATTTTGTTAAATGTGTATCTTAAACCCCCATTAGAGTAAGCAGAAAAATAAATTCTTCACATTATTGATATTAATAATTGTAATATAATAAATGATAAAAAGTGTTTATTTTAAAAGTTCATGTTCTGGGATTAAAGCAATAGTACAGTGTATAGAGTGCATGCAGCTAAAAAAGTTTGATCCTCAGCCTCTTATATGATTCCCACAAACCTGTAGTGAATTAACCTAAACACATATCCAGGAGTAAACTTTGAGCACTGCCAGAAATGACCCCACCCAAAACAAAATTAATTTTATATTTTTTCTTGTTGTAGTTAAGTTCCTGAGATTCTGCTAGGCTTAAAGAGTTATTTAATGGATTTAATTACAGTGAAATAGCATCCATTAGCTTTTATAGAGGGAAAGGAAATTATAAAACAAATACATATTATAGTTTATTCAAGACCTCTTTATATCTATCTAGTCCAATGCTTCCAATTAAGACAAAATTAAAAAGTTGACATTTAACCTTGTTCTTAAAAACACAAAGTGTTTTTCAAAGCATTTCAAAATAAATTATTTGCTAAGTCTATAAATATATATTTGTTTCTCTTATTTTTATTTTATTATTTTATTTGTTTTCGGTGGGCACACCCAGTTACCAGATTACTTCTGGCTATGAGCCAGATATCGCCCCTGGTTTTGAGGGGCCATATGGGAAGTCAGGGGATCTAACCAAGGTTCCTTCTAGGTAAGCCGAGTGCAAGGCAAATGCCTAGCACTGCACCACCATTCCGGCCCCATTTATTATATTATTAAGATAACATGAATTACAATAAAGTTAATGTTCCTGCTTGGTGTACAATGCTAGTGCAACATCAAAGAACCAAAATCTTCCACTTATTTCTTTTAGGTCCCTTCTAACCTAGCAATCATGTTTCAAGTAAACACCATATCAAAAACTTGGTTAAAAGCGTACTAACACAATTTATTATTTGTTATGGATCTACATAACAACAGAAAATATCAGCATAACAATATAAGAAAAACAAAAATCCTCAAGAATTATTAATGAAGCATTTCCTATTTCCTATTGATTGTAGAGTTCTAGATTGAAACTCAACAAATCTTTGTAATAAAAAAGTTGTGTTTATCTAGGAATGTAAAAGCACTAAATTAGACTCATAATGCCCCTTAATTACTTGCCTACTTTCAGAACAGTCTACTCTCATTTATTCACAATGAGGTTCTATATCCCTGATCCTCTCTGAAACTTCCACAAATCTTTGTACTAGTCACTGTTAACCTGGTTTCTAGTTTTAATTTAGTATTTCTAATGAGAAACAGAAAAAAAAATTTGTTTTGGTGCTGAGAGCTTACTCCTGATTCTGCTCTAATGAATTATTCCTAATAATTCTTAAGGGATCCTGTATAGACCCACAGATAGAACTGGAATCAGTTCATGCAAGTGAAGTGGCTACTACCTATACTATTTCTCCACTCTTCAAAATAATTTTTGATGTGCCAGAATGGTGGTGTAAGTGGTAGGGTGTTTGCCTTGCACATAGTTAACCTAGGACGGATCGAGATTCGATCCCCTGGCATCCCATATGGTCCCCCAAGCCACGAATGATTACTGAGCACATAGTCAGGAGTAACCCCTGAGCATCACTGTGTGTGGCAATAGTAATAATTATTATTAATTTTTTAGTTTTACAATTTTAAGCTTATTCAAAATTCCTGAATAATTTTTAGTAACTCTTGCTTATAGGCAGTAATCAAATACCTTATTCTTTCTCTGTTTCTATGACCAGATATTCCTATTTATGCCTCAATCATAATGCACACATTATGTTGATGATACTATTAACTTCTCTTTACTCTTTAGAAAAAGTAACAAAATAGAAGTGATAGTAACACACATATCATATCATAAGCTTTTCTATATACAAGTTTCTTGAAATGAATGAAAATTCTCAGTCATCACTCTCTATGATTCACATATTATTTCTGACTTCATTTTTATTAAAAAAAGCAAAACCAAATTATTACTTTTTCAAAAATTCTATCACTACCTAAAGCTGATTTCAAGGTATTAAACTAAAAGAGACTGCTCTATTGTAAGAAAAATAATAAACTAATTAAACGCAAATCAAATATCACTCTCAACTTATTTTTTCTATTGCTTAGCTCCTTGTAATGCTTTATTTTTTAGCTGTGTTCTCAGCAAATGAAAGATAAATGTCAGTCCAATACTTCACCACAGGAGCAGCCTATCTGTCTCAAAAAACACAGATAAGAAAGAGAATACTTTGGTGTGAGCAAGTAAATTTGTCTACTTAACTCTCAAATGTAGATTGCAAGTATTGTGTGTCCTTTTTGAACCTGCATCTTTCCACAGGTATTCCAACTACACAAAATTATAATTTTAGAATATGAAGTTAACATTCCAAAAATATCCATGATTGTTCACATTTTTCTCAATTCTAGAGAAAAATTCCCAGTTCCATTAAATGTTCACTTATCTTTTCAAAACTCAGATTTCATAGTATGATATTTTCTAGCAGACCTTTCTCAAATCTTCAGTGTAACTTATTATCCTTCCACTGCACTTCTGTACAATGGTATCATTTCATTCTCATGTGTAACTATTTTTCAACACTTATCTAAATCACTTGGTAAAGATTAAAAGCATCTTTCTGACAGAGATAATGTTTCCTCAGTTCTATTTTTCATACATTAAAAACTCTCACTTGCATCTCAGCATAACTCACATCCTTTTGATTCATTAAGCAAACAATTGGTGATATGTAGAAATAAACTCTTTGCTTTCCTAACCTTCACAACTTGATATTAACAATGCCATTTATGCTGCTCAAAGCAAAATACCTTGCTCAAAAAATCCTTTTAAGGACTTTCTCAAACTAGAATTCTAAGATGGTGAACACAATATGCAATGCTCAAGACTAATGATTTTGTGCTGAGTTCACACTCAGATCAACTTAGATGCACCAAACCTAGGTGCATCATAGGCATTGTCAGAGATCAAAACACGTTAAGTAGCATGCAAGACTATAACTTTTTATTCTGTACTATGGTTCTGATAATAAAAAGACTTTCTTTAAATATATAAGTTAAAGGCTCTGTCTCTTACTTGAACGAGAAAATGTTTTTGTTTGAATGTGTTAATTGAAATAAACTAATTTTGAAATACATTATATTTTCATTATTTTGGTAACCTTTCTTGATTGTCTATTTTATTTCATTTATTTGATATAAAAGTAGCACCACTCCCCCCTGCAAAGGCACACTAAGTAAAGGGGAAATCTTACATATAAAAAAAAAAAAGAGCTCCTATCTACTAGAGATAGGAACTCATAGTTGTTTACAATATAGGGATATCTCCTGCCTTGAAAATATGTCATGTGGAATCAACTTAGACCTCAGGTGATTAGATACCATTCATTCAGCCTTGAACCCTTGATCCCCGACATAGAAACGGCACAGCTCTTCAAGAAACAAACTTTATCCGGGACAGCCTTGATACTGCGGGACTAACAACAAGGCCCAGCTCTAACATGATATCCTGACAACGAGGAAAATGCGAACATCTTGACCTTGGAGCAGATTAGCCTACCTTACCAACTAACGACAAGACAAAACCAGAAGTCTTGGCACCCTTTGGTAAGTCCAAAAACCAAGATCAGGATTTGCAGATGACTGGCTGAAAGAACCACGACCAGACTGTATACATCTTGGGACCAATAAAAGAGCCCTAGTTTAGGGCTTGAACTATGACCTGCACAATAATCATGATCCCCACTCCCAAAGGTCCGGCAGAGACAATTGTAACGGAATGGGGCTTTTGGAAGTACAAAGAAAGACGCTATCCTAGGTGCCACCCTAGGTTCAATGCAAAGACCAAGATCACCAACCACAGAAGATGGATTAAAATGACACTGAGGTAACAGAACCTCTAGAACCACAAAGACTGACTTCATCATAAGTCCCACCTCAGGATCTGTGCAGATACTGAGACCTCTAAACATAGAGCAGAAGTCTTCCACACACACCAAAAACAAACAAACAAACAAACAAAAACAAAACAAAAAAAAACAAAAGAACAACAACAACAAAAAATAAACACCATCGGGAAAGTAAAGGATCCTGATCATGAGCAAAGTCTAGAGTTGATCCCATGACAGTATGCTCCAAGGACGGAGAAACCCCATATCTCTTAGGCCAAGTGAATTCCTTTTCGAATGACCCCAATATTTACTGTGCCAGGGCAGGAGGGAAAAAACAAATACAAAAAGCACAAAATCTTGGTTATTTTTTATATAAATATATATATATTACCTTCATTTATTATTGTTATTATTTTTGATTTATTTATCTATTTTGGTCGATTTTTCTGTTTGGGTGCGATTATTGAAAGTGTTGTCCCCAATTATACTTATTTTTTTTTCTTTCTTCCTTTCTTTTCTTTTGTTATGTGCTATACCATGTTTCTCAATTCAAGACCATGGCGTGATTTTTGTTTGTCTGTTTTTGTTTTTGTTTTTGTTTTGTTGGTTTGTTTGTTTTGTCTGTTCTTTGAGGTGCTTATCGATATAGCTGGAGCCCTCACTGGATATTTGATACTTCTTTTGGTACTAGTGGAGTGTTTCACCTTCTTTTTCTCCATCTCCCAAATTGATGATGAGAGCCTTTAGAAGGACTCCGCCCATTTTCGGGGTATTAGATTCTTACCCCAGTTTATTACTTTTCTCTTTTTCAAACAAAACCACGCAACATGAACTAACTAGTCCTGCCTCCAGTTAGAGGGGGAAATAAGGGAGGCATCAGGACCAAACAGGTGCAAGACTACTAAGTAGTGGGTTGGATACAGAGGGGACCACATATCCTAGCCGCCCTGGGGTGAGGGAAAAGGAAATGGGAGGTAGGACAGAAACGGAGGTGTAGGGAAGACAATTTGGCGATGGGAATCCCCCCTGATTTTATGTAAATATGTACCTAACGTATTATTGTCAACAATATGTATGCCACTATGATCAAAATAAAAAAAGAAAGAAAAAAGTACAAATCTATATTTAACTTGAATGGGCCATTAAGTATTCAAAAGTACTGTTTTTTTCCAAAGCATTGTCCAAAGTTGGATCTCAGAATATCAAAAAAATAGTAGAGTGTATGGCATTTCTTGCTTCATTCTGATGTATTTATCTGAATTTGTCATATTATTTCATCAATTATAAGAACATAAGAAAATTTCATATTTAAGCTTTCTTTGAAAATAAATGGGCAGAGGGAAGGTGACAAGGATTATTTAATTCTTTTCACATGAAAAGTATCTCAGGAAATTCCTAAATAGTCTTCTCCAGCTGCTACAAGTTTGGAGGATGAATGTCTACCATGTGGTATTTGCCAAGTAGAAATTTTAATTGACCTTCCTTGGAATTTTGTGATTGAAAGACGTTTACCACATTAAATTATTGACATTGTAAGGTTTTTACTGCAGAGTAATCTAGTTTGGTAAGAATATTACCAACATATTCAGAAATGTCCAGACTCTTTGAGGGTGTTAGTCTCTTGAAAGAGTCATTAAATTTTCTGTGAAAGAGCTGTCACACACTGTTTACTAAACTACTTCCCTTTCCTATATGACTTCCGATGATTTGAGTTTATGTCAAGGATAATTCTTTGCCATTGCCATTAGTGAGAAGATTCCTCAGAATCCTAGCAGTCTTATTTCAAATGTGAGTATTCTAAGCACACTTACTTTGAACTTTTGTTTTTAATTTAATCCCCCTCATAAGTGTCTCTAGTGCAGATGCACTTCATGAAATTACAATATGTACTTCCTTCTATTAGTGTCTATTTGTCGCCACTCTGCTAGACAGAAAGCTCATCAAAACAGATAATGTAGATTTATTATTATTTTTATTCCCACAATATCTTGCACAATATTTATTATTGTGATTGATAAAGTTTTATGAAAGGAAAAAATAAGCAAGAGGTCATGTTTATTCACAATATTCAATGCAAAGATAATCTTTCTTTACTGCCAAGAAGTGATTCCCTCTCTTCAATTGTGTTTTATGAGTTTTTGTGATAATAAAACCCATAATTCTTTGTGCAGGAAAGGAGAATCTAATTTATTGTCTTCCTGTGCCCACTTCTTACATCACTGTCTTTGTATATTGGAGTAGAGGAGAGTAGAAAAATCAGAATCAACAGACAGTACATAATGAGCTCTTGGAGACAACTTATATCCACTCTCAAAAGGAACATTAATGAAGTCACTGTAAAAATCTTTAGTTACTTTTTTTCTTTAAATATAAATATATAGTAACAACACAGAGTAATAGTACAGAGGGTAAGGTACTTGCCTTGATTGTGACTAAGTTGGGTTTGATTCCCTACATTCTAGGTGGTCCTCTGATCCCACCAAGAATGATTTCTGAGAGCAGAGCTATGAGTAAACCCCTGAGCACTGCTGGGTGTGGCCCAAAACAAAAAACAAAAGAAGATATAATAACAAGTATACATATATGGACAAGATACCAGTGGAAGTTAGATGGCTGACATATTAAAAGTGACTTATGAAAGGGATGGGTGAAAAGCAGATTATCAATAATGCTATAAAAGGCAAACAAAGCAGCACTAACTTCTATGTGTGAATGGGAATAGTGGAATGCCAGGATCAATAGTTCAGCATGTGAACAATATTATAAATTTAAGGGAAATCAAATGAAAACTAACAAACATGAAGAAAAACAAAATGAAGATGAGGTCTTCAAAATCATAATGCTATTAAACCAGGGCATATTAAGGGAAATGGGTAGTGACAATTGTGGTGCTTTAAAGAGTGGCTGTGAACAGCCAGCTGGTTATTGAACAGCCACTGTCGATGTATAAAATCATTCAGTCTGCACAGGGTAGTGAGATATTGTGGATTGGCCAGAAACCAAAATGTTTGATTCTCAAATGGCAGATCCTGCTCTTAAACAGATAAAGAAAAATATTTCTGGTTATACTTCCCTCCTTCTTCGGTCTTTATTGGTCTGGTATGTTAGAATTGTTTTGATATTGTAGCAACTGTTAATTGTTCCCTGGGGATCCTGGTCTTATGTCTAAAATTTTACTGATTTTCAACAAAGGTTTATATGTATTTTCTCAGTTAAGAATGCTATAAGTGTGATTTATACCACCATCTGTCAAAATTCAACATGTGACAGAGCAATTTCACTTACATAATAGTTCTAATATCACTTTGCTGATGGAGTATTTCCTGTATCTCTCTGTCATAAAGTTTTAATTTAATGATAACAAGGAAAATCTATATTTCTCTTCTTTCTGTATAACTACTAGAAGGTTTCCTTCTCCTTTCTATAAAACTTAACAGAGGGTGACAGATGAAATGTTTTCCAGTGATATAAACTGAATTCCTGAAAGAGTCCTGTTTTCATGTGCTCTTTTCCTAATTGTCTTAGTTATACATCCATTCCTTTATGCATTCCACATATACCCTATTATCCTCTTGCACCTCAAATGTTCCAGTCACACTGAATACTTCCTGCTTTCTCTGGTGTGTTTGTGTGTGTATGTGGGTGGTGGTGGTGGTGGTTAGAGGAGATTCCTAGCAATGCCCAGGGGAACATACAGTGCTGCTGATTAAATTCAGGGCTTTTTCATAAAAAGTGTTCACTATAGCCTTTGATTTATGTCCCTAACACTCTCTTACTTTACTGCAGTGCTTAGTGCAGTTCTCAAACCTTGGAAACTGATCCTTTTTTAAAGTCTTTTGGGGAGGGGGTACATCCAGATATTTTCAGGGCTTACTCCTGCCTCTACACTCAAGAATCACTGTTGGTAGTATTCTTGGTATCACATATTGGTGCTGAAAATTGAACTTGGATCAGATATGTGAAAGGTCTCTTTAGTTCTATTTTCTTGAGTCATTTTTTTTGAAACCCTACTAACTACTGCTGGCAGTTAATTTTCTCATAATGTGAATACAAGTCTTTGAATAATCTTTCATAGAATCATGACTGATAATGCTTTTCTACTGTATTTTAGATTCTGGACTGTGCTTATTTGTATATTTCTCTTCACTGCTAAATTATTGAACTGTTTGTGCTGCCCAAAATACAGTAAAGTAAAATAGAAATCTTAATAATGTAAAAAATGAACATCTAAAATGTGTGTTCCAACTTACTATTGTATTTTAATTGAGAGTAATATTTATAAAAAGCTTTATAACATTTAGTGAAAATTTCTCACATAAAAGAAGTAAAATTTGGTGGACTTTAGCAGACTAGTCACACAGGCTAACTTTCCTATCAAACACCACATCATTCCAAGTGATTTTCGTTAGTAGTGTACAGGTAACACATCTTTTTATTAACATAACTTTTTGTGATCTCTATTCACAAATCACTCATTTGTGATTTCTTTGTTAGTTTTGTTGATTTTTAACTCTACTGTTTGAGAGTAATTAAATGGTAAAGATTTAGTTATGATGACAATGACTAAGAACTTTAGCAAATGTAGGAATAATATTTTCGAGTTTACTAAAATGTGTTGAGAGCAAAATAATTTTTAAAAGGGTATAATTTATACTCTGTGAATTAAATTATTACACTTTTTATATATTACCTAATTAAAATCAAATGCTTTTTTATTTATTCCCTTTCTCTAACCAATCTAGAATTTAGGTTACTAAGTGAGGCAAAATGAGACAATAAAGGTCTATGAGGTAGTCAGGATTCTGAATATTTTTTTTACTTTATTTAAAGAAAATGCAACATACTCTTGGAATATTTGGCCATAATACATTTGTTTTCAAAAAGTGCGAAAAACTTATTTTTAAAAAGAATCAATAGAAAAAGAAAAACAGTGAAAAGAAGGAAAATTAGACAATGAATTACAATAGCAAGCACATTTGTGTAAATTGTTGTATTTCCTATTAAGTCATTAATACAATGGCAGAAGGTTTAGCAAGCTCTTGTTCGCTGTCCAATCTGTTAAATTAATGTGTTCCTATAGGGATGACAGCATCAAACAAATGAAGTTGTCCAGAAATTAAAAGCACTATTTTTGAAACTGCGGATGTTAGGGGTGTGTTCTCATCTGTTTTGCTTCATAAAAGAAGAATTTGTGCGGAGGCTGCCCACACACACTCCCAAAAGCCTTGGTAATCTCAGCCCAAATACCATTATACCCGAAGATTGGTCAGATATTGACCCCAGGGAGAATCATAGGAGGGAAGTGAGACATATGCATTGAGAAGATGATGATTCCAGTAATGGTTGCAGCAGAGCAGGCCCTTACCCTGCTCTCTCCTTCTGAGATGGCCAGCTTTCTGCTATGTGGCCATGTACCCATTTTTTTACAGCTTAGTTTACATTTATATATTTTTTCGGGGCTTGTAGGGGGGTTACATCCAGTGGCGTTCAGGGGTTTCTCCTAGCTCTGCGCTCAAAAGAGTGGTGTACAAATAATCAGAGTAGAAAAATGTGCATGCCTTAAAATTCTATTTTAAAGATTATATATCTTAAAATAATATATCTTTGAATATTCATAGTGTGCCTTAAATTTCTATAACTCTAACAAAAAAGGGGGGCAGAGTGGTGGCACAAGCAGTAGGGCATTTGCCTTGCACGTGCTAACCAAGGATGGACAGCAGTCTTATCCCTGGCGTCCCATATGGTCGCCCAAGCCAAGAGCTATTTCTGAATGCATAGCCAAGAGTAACCCCTGAGCATCACAGGGTGTGGCCCAAAAGCAAACAAATAAAAAAAGTTCTATAGCTTCTAAAAATTATTTGCTTTGTATTCCTGACTGCTTACAACTTTTCCTCTCAGTAAGAGACGATATTCCATGATCACAATGCCAAATATTCAAATAAAGCACTTAAACCAAATGTCATATATAAATTAGAAACAATAGAATAAACCAAATGTTTAATTATAACATATCTAATAAGTGCTCTCATTGTGTTAAATTAAAAAGAAAAATTAAATGTCATATAAAATGTAAGATATATTAAAGATAATCAAAGGAGTAAAAATAAACGTAACACTTTCATAAGAGAAAAAGTATAATGATGAAATATAATGGAATAATAATCTATAAGGTTATATAACATAAGACTCAAATAACTAAAGATATGGGAAATGAACGTGAAGCTAAATGAATGGAGAATTGTGCCTACCCAGTCGGTCATCAAGTGTCAACTTCTCTCTTACTGATGCATCTGGAACCTAGGACCCACTTTGGACCCATCCTAGGCTGATGATCAGAAACACTTTATTTCACTCTAGCAATGTTATATAGGACAAGAGAAACTAGGATACATGCCAGGTGGCAGGACCCAGGACACCATAACTAGGCAATCAGGGACATGAGCACCAGGAAGAAGTTAAACATAATTGGGAATTGAGAATGCTTGAGAGCAACCCAATGGGTCCTAATAACCTTATCTCTCTCAATCAGAGCTCTTTGTGAGAGAAGAGGAAGAGCCCAGAGTCAAGCCTGTTAGTAGTCTCTGATTTTGGTGCCCCGCTTTGTGTTGTTCATCCCCATCTTTGGAGACTTGTCTCCAAGACTTCTACCTCTAGGAGATTCCTCAGAAAATGAACTGTAATGGGGATTGGGGAGGTTGGAAAGCAGTCCTTCTAGGGCGAAGCAGGAATTTCATCTACCAGAGGATTTGGGAAAAGCATTATGGGGGATCCAACAGACAATGAAACAAATAAACAAAAATGAACAGAAAGTATGAATATGTGTAGATATAAAATTACATAAAATATAAGTAACATCATGAAATGATTAAATTGGATCCAATAAACCATATTCTGTACTATCTAAACCATGCAGAGATAGACACAGAATAGTATCACTCATCTAGGGGTTTTAAGAAATATTAAAGTCATTACTGTAATAATGCCCAGAGACAATAGATTTAAGGGCTGGAAGGGCCTGAAGTACTGGCTCTCAATTTGAAGCTCACCACAAAGAGTGGTGAATGCTGTTAGGGAAATAACTACACTAACAACTAGCATGACAAAGTTAAAGAATGAGAGAAGTAGAATGCCTCTTGCGAATACAGGCAGGGGAGGGGTGGAGGGAGGACATTGGTGATGGGAATGTTGCACTGGTGAATGGGGGTTTATGACTGAAACCCAACTTCAAACATGCTTGTAATTAGATGCTTAAATAAAAATTTATATTAAAAAATAAACCATGCAGGTTATTTCTTTTTTTTTTTTTTTTGTGGTGCTTATCGTTATTGTTGGAGTCCTCACTGGATATTTGATATTTCTTTTTGTACTGGTGGAGTGTTTCACCTTCTTTTTCTCCTTCGTCTCTCAAACTGATGATGAGAGCCTCTAGAAGAATTCCGCTTATTTTTGGCGTATTAGACTTTTACCCCAGTTTATTACTTTTCTCTTCTTCAAACAAAACCACGTAAGTTGAACTAGCTAGTCCTGCCCCCCAGTTAGAGGTGGAAATAAGGGAGGCACCAGGACCAAACAGGCACAAGACTAAGTAGTAGGCTAGATACAGAGGGGACCACATATTCTAGCAACCCTGGGGGTGAGGGAAGAGGATATGGGAAGCAAGACAAAAACGAAGGTGTAGGGAGGACTATTTGGTGATGGGAATCCCCCCCTGATTTTATGTAAATATGTACCTAAAATATTATTGTCAACAATATGTAAGCCACTATGATCAAAATAAAAATTATATTAAAAAAAGAAATAACCTGCATGGTTTATTTTTTAATATAAATTTTTATTTTATTCTTTAGGCAAGTGATTAGAAAATTTATGACACCGCTTAAACTTTTGTACAATTTTCTTAATAAAGGCAGCATATCTGTAGTTGATGCTCTTCTAAAACCTAAATTAGTTGCAGAAGATTAGAGAAGAATGAAATCCTTCTCTGTTATATTCAGTAGGAAGCACTGCAATTATACTTAAAAACATTGATTTGCTAAAATTATTAATGAAGCAAGCTTACGTTGATATCATGGCAATGACATTATGAGTTCTAAACTGGAGATCACATCTGTCATCACCCTAAACATACTGAATAACAATATTTTGAGTGTTTAACTGGCTTCATTCCAGTAGGTCCTGTGTAGCCTATAAAAAGTTATCATTATATTAGGTATTAAGCCAAACCATAGATAAGACAGAGATGATTACTGTCCCTAATATTTATTGTTTTGGACCATGACTGGCAGTTTCAGGTCTCTTGGCTCTGTACTTTAGGATCACTCTTAGTGGGCTCAGGAAACCATATGATAAACTCGATCCCTATCGCTCATTTAAAAATTAATTCAATCTTTATTGGAACAGCATAATTTACCAAGTTGTTTATAATAAGAATTTGGGTATACAATTTTTCCACTTCTATTCTACTGCTCTGATTCCATCTATCACCCATGACCCCATGTATACTTCCTCCCCTCAAAAAAAGAGTACTTTGGAGATGTTTTAAATTTTATTCTTGCATATATGTTATATAATTTCAGTAGTCACTAATAGTATCCATAACTCAAATTATTCATTTCTGACATTTTTAAGTCTAGAGATTTGGGATTTGTCAAGGTAGTTCAAGAAGGTAGAATACTTTACTTGTAGCAGACAACTTGGGTTTGATTGCCAAAATTCCACAAAGTCCCTCAGGTCCTCCTGGAAGTGATCCTTAAGCAAAGAGCCAAAAAAAAAAAAAAAAAAAAAACCCTAAGTGCTGCTAAGAGTGGCCCTCCCCCCGAAAAAAAAAGAAAAGAATACAAGATTCTAGAAGAGTGAAATGTCTATTGCTCAGAGAACACAAACAGAGTCACCAAATATTTCAAATTTTCCTTACAATTTAAAGAACCTACTATGGATAGTTCTCCATAGTAATCTCCAAATATTTTAATACTCATAAAATTTATCACTCTACCTAGCCTAATGTAAGTAGCAAATTACATTAGTTAAACATGAAATCATGAGGAAGACAGACTGGTATGGAATATTAATATCATATGTAATAACATTATGACACTTATCAGGCTAGTAAGTCTATTGAAGTCTCAGGACCCTGGTTTGTAAAATTGTAATTTGTTTTTACCTACCACATAGAATAGCTGAGGATATTAAATAATATGATAATTGTAAAGTTTTACTATTATCAGTCTGTCATAGAATAATTGCATTATATAAATGATTAATATTATTAATATTTATTGATAAATTAAGTAACTCTATAGAGTCTGATTTCCTTTTGCAATTGAAATTGAAATTTACAATAAACCATATATAGAAAATAAGCATCTTTGGAAACTAAATCACAATATCAGAAACACTTTTTTCCTCTTTGTTCATATAACATTAAATATTTCTCATATAGTATTGGGAAGTATCTCTCATGTACAACTGTGAAGTATTTCTTTCCAATAAATAGTTCTAGGTAGAACATTTCCTTCAATGTTGCATTTCTGTCTACTTCTTCACTATTATTGCTCTTCAAAAAGCATGTCATTTATTGTTCCATTTTTGACTTTCCTCTCTATTTTTATTTAGCAGTATACATTTAACCTTCAAATTTAATTTAAGAATAGTAACTTATAAGATTTTCTTTAACTGTGTTTCATTCTATTCTGGATTAATTTATACACTTCATCTTTAAACCATGGTATAATTTTTCTATCTCTAAGTATCATACTACTTACCAACTTGCCATGGAGTGGTCAAATATGATGTGTGGTTTTCACCCACTACTTTTACAAATGTTTCATTCATTCTTATAACCTAGCACAAAATATATTGCCTAAATAAATGTTAAATGTTACACAATAAATAAATAAAATTTATCAATACTTTATTAATATTAGTTTATTAGGTAAATAAAAATGTGAATTGATATATGAAATAAGATGTATGAAATAAGAAAAAACACACTCCTGTCTCTTTTCTAATGACAAATAAGTAAAAGAGCAATCAGGCTACCATTAGACTGAAGTATTAAATATAATTCACTTTCAAGATGATTTAAAATGTTTTAATTTAATTCTCTTAGAGTAATAGAAGGTGCAGTTGTTTTTGTTGAAATTGAATTGATTAATGAAATTGTGGACAGAATTCTTCTCTTCTCCTTGCCAAAGTTATTCCCTGGTAGTATGTTAAATCATTTAGGGACATGTACTGGCTTTTTCAAATCATCATTTAGTTCTGCAGCTGGCTTAAGCCAGGTTCTGGCACAATCACTTTCATCTGAGAAGTAAAACCATCTTTTAAATTAGAGGGTGCAGTGAACTGAGTGCCATACCCAGAGGACACAAATGGAAATCATTTAGACTTGCCTGATCTTTTCTTTCACTCAAAACCAACACAAAACAAGCTAGTTCAGCAAATTGAGGTTATAAATAATATACAACACTTCATCATTTCAGTTACCTCTTTGTACAGCATCCAAGATGCCTACAGGCCTAGATAGAGAAGCCTTATTAGAACACCAACGAGAAGAGGTAGCCACTAGCCAGCTAATCACAATACTGTCAAATTGCTACATCAAACGACTATAATTCACTGAATAGGGCAGTTATTAAAATTCTGAGCTTTCTCTATGATGTGACCAGAATAATAATGACAATACAGTCCAGCTTTCTTGCAAACAATGAGACACATTAGGAAAGGCATAGGTTCCACACTATCCAATATCTTTTTCATGAAAACTATCCTCCAAAAATAAATAGCTCAATGAATTTCGTGCTTTTGGTGATGTAACAGCATTTGTGGAGAAGAAAATGTCCCAATTCCCCTGAAAGCACCAATATAAGTTAAGGTCTTTATGTTCTACAAATCAGACACAGAACTCTGTACTAAAATCACCTTTCACAATTAGAAACAGCAATAGAAAATTGGTTAATTAGCATAAGAATGTACAAACACTCTTGTCTCTTAAGTGCCATTATTAAGCATTCTAAATATGGTACTTCTGATTACAAAATTTATAAATCATATTCTTTTTACCTATAATAAATCTTGGCACCCTCGTGACAAATGCTGTAATCCTCCGCATGCAGAGAAAGCCCTAAGCTAACATAAAATAAACTTTTTATGAAGCCTATGAATCTAGAAAAAAAGCAATTGAATTAGTCTTGGCACTAACCTAAAGCACCCTTAGATTGGAAAATTACCCAATATAACCCAAAGAAATTTAGTTATGGTTTAATGAAAAGCATTTAAAACAAGTTTTAAATTAATCTTTCTTCCTGATCAAAGAGAAAAAGTATACTTATGACAAATATAAAACTTCTTAACAATGATTAGAAAATTATTTTGCTCTGAAAACAAATTAGTTAGAACCTTATTACCTGAAACTATAATTTTAAATAAGCTAATAATGTTTAGATTTTATACTGAAAAGGGAAGATTGCAAAAAAGATACCAGTGTTCTCTTTTCACTATGAAAAATCACCATTTAGGTTACCTCTTTGATGGGAGATTTATTTAAATTGATATATTTTGATATAATCAAATATAACATATTGATATATTAAATTGAATATCATAATAAAAGTTGTATAATTTATTAATTACTTTATAGATATATAGGTTAGCAGATTATTCAAAAATAGATTATCTACTACTCTATTTGGAAAAACTTTCTTTTTTCGTTTTGGACAATACCCTGTGGCACTCAGGGTTTACTCCATGTTATGCGTTCAGAAATTGCTCCTGGCTCTGGGAACCATATGGGACGATGAGGATCGAACCAAGGTCCATCTGGATCAGCCAAGTGCAAGGCTTACATTCTATAACTATGCTATTGCTCCGGCCCCAGAAAACTTTTTTACATTAAAAGTATTATAGTTTATGTAACATGGCTTAATTATATAGTTTATGTAGTATATATTATGTAATATAAATAAATATTTACATATATTATGATATATTTATGTATAAACCTTATTTAATGGTATGCTTATGGTTTTGGTGAGAACGGTTACTGGAACCCTCACCAACACCAGATTGTATATATGCTCTATCACTAGCTTTATTTTACTTCTAGTCTGTCTCTTCCTTTCTCTTCTAACTTTTATCCCCCCATTACTTTATAAGGTTTGTTTTATAATCAAAGACCCAGGGTCTGTTACTCTTTGATTCTGTCTATTCACTATTAAGTCCCTTAGATACAAAATAATAACAGAAAACATAACTTTGTTGTCCTCGATCTCTGACTTAGTTTACTTAACATGATACCTTTTGCTCCATCTAATTTGCAGCAAACTGTAGCATTTTATAGTTGCATAATATTATATTGTGTGTATATATGTGTGTGTTATGTGTGTGTGTATGAATTATATTTACCTCAATAGTTCTTATATGGGGCCAGAGTGGTAGGGCTTTGACTTGCAAGCAGCCTATACAGGACAGACCTTGGTTCGATTCCCAGCATCCCATATGGTCCCCAGAGCCAGGAGCAATTTCTGAGTGCAGAGCCAGGACTAACTCCTAAGCATCACAGGATGTGGTCCAAAAATTAAAAAAATTCTTATATTTTCATTTTGTATAACACTTGAGGTTTGTAAACATCATAGGGTTTATATGCAATACTTCAGTAAATATAACTGTGCACATACCTTTTCCAATTAATGTTTCTATATTATGCTTAGGGTATATATAGCAAGAAGTGGAATCATTAGGTTGTATTAAAACACTAGCCTCACTATTTTTAGAAAAATTGTCTAGACTATTTTTCAGAGAACCAACTCAGGACCAGAAAACATTCTATCAACATTAAATAAAAGTAGAAAAATAGGGCCCGGAGAGATAGCACAGCGGCGTTTGCCTTGCAAGCAGCCAATCCAGGACCAAAGGTGGTTGGTTCAAAACCCGGTGTCCCATATGGTCCCCCGTGCCTGCCAGGAGCTATTTCTGTGCAGACAGCCAGGAGTAACCCCTGAGCACCGCTGGGTGTGGCTCAAAAACAAAACAAAAAAAAAGTAGAAAAATAACTTTAAAGGTATCAAATCTGGGCCGGAGAGATAGCATGGTGGTAGGGCATTTGCATGCAGAAGAACGGTGGTTCGAATTCGAGCATCCCATATGGTCCCCCCCAGCCTGCCAGGAATGATTTAAGAGTGTAGAGCCAGGAGAAAACCCTGAATGCTGCTGGATGTGACCCCAAAAAACAATGAATTAATGAATGAATGAATGAATGAATGAATAAATAAATAAATAAATAAATGTATCATTCTATCAAAATTCATCATAACTTGAGCAACTTCTTAAGAAGGGAAATTTCTTAAGATTAGATCTCTAAATAGAGTAATTCTGGATCTCATCCCTCTTATATCAGCAGATAAAATATAACCCCTAAAAAAAAAAACAGAAAATATATCAAAAATAGAAAAGAAGGCTGGAGTGGTAGTAGAGGATTTAAGACCTTGTGCTGACTGGTAAGGCCAATCCTGGATCAATACTAGGTACTGCATATGGTCACCATAGCTTCGCCAAGAATGAGCACAATAATTGTTGAGCAACAATAGTGTGCCCCAAAATTAAAATGATTGATCGGCATTTATTTTGAACATAGATGCATAACTTCTAGTTTTTTTATTTGTCATGGATATAAAGATTACAATGTTGAGGAACTACTGACTTGATGTTTCAGGGTTAGTTTCAGCAGTATTCCAAAAACTATTACAGACATGGGTCACACTCAGACTCCAGCATGAAAAATATGCACTCCTATAATTTAAATACAGTCCCCAGCCACATACAAAATGTCTTAAAAAGATTTTATTAACAATATGTAGTAATCAGATAGTAAAATGATTATTCACATAATAAAATGATTATTCAATCAGGCCACTGGCATTTATCCCTAGGATGTCATAAAGGTTTAGTACAAATAGTTCATCCTTGTGACAAATTATACTAAAAGAATGACAGAAAGAAATACTACCTAGTCATTTCAGTAAATTAACAAAACATAATAGATAAATTCAACATTCAGTAATTAAATGTTTTTAATAAATCAATTACAGAAGAAACCTATATTAATAAAATATGGGTCAATTATGTCAAACACAGAAAACATCATATTAAGGGGTGGGGCAAGAAAACGTTGAACAAGATCAAAAACCAGACGAGCATAACTCACTTTTTCCACTCCATTCAATACTGACAATCTTGCATAAAGCAGGCAGGTAAAGAAAAGAAAAGCAGAGGATGTAGCATATCTAAACACCCCCATCACCATTGATGAAATTAAAACGGTAATCAAATGTCTGCCAAAAACAAAAGCCCAGGCCCAGATGGATTCACTAATGAATTCTTTCAAACTTTCCAAGAGGAACTACTACCAATCCTGGCAAGACTCTTTCATGAAATTGAACAAACAGAATCACTTCCAAATAGCTTTTATGAAGCCAACATCACCTTGATACCTAAACCTGACAGAGATGCTACTAAAAAAGAAAATTACAGACCAATATCGCTGATGAATGCAGATGCAAAAATCCTCAACAAAATCCTGGCAAATAGGATTCAATGCCTCATTAAGAAGATCATCCACTACGATCAAGTAGGTTTCATCCCAGGAATGCAAGGATGGTTTAACATCCGTAAAACTATCAACATAATACACAACATAAATAACAAGAAAAATAAAAACCACATAATCATATCAATAGATGCAGAGAAAGCATTTGATAAGGTCCAACACCCATTCTTGGTCAAAACCCTCAGCAAGATGGGAATGGAAGGAACCTTTCTCAATATAGTTAAGGCCATCTACCACAAGCCAATGACAAATATTATCCTCAATGGAGAAAAACTAAAAGCCTTCCCTCTAAATTCTGGCACAAGACAAGGCTGTCCTCTCTCACCACTCCTATTCAACATAGCACTGGAAGTACTTGCTATAGCGATTAGGCAAGAAAAAGATATCAAGGGAATCCAGATAGGAAAGGAAGAAGTCAAGCTCTCACTGTTTGCAGATGACATGATACTCTACTTAGAAAACCCTAAAGACTCTACCAAAAAGCTTCTAGAAACAATAGACTCATATAGCAAGGTGGCAGGCTACAAAATTAACACACAAAAATCAATGGCCTTTCTATTCACCAATAGTAATAAGGAAGAAATGGACATTAAGAAAACAACCTCATTCACAATAGTGCCACACAAACTCAAATATCTTGAAATCAACTTGACTAAAAATGTGAAGGACCTATACAAAGACAACTATAAAGCTCTGCTCCAAGAAATAAGAGAGGACACACGGAAATGGAAACGCATACCCTGCTCATGGATTGGCAGGATTAACATCATCAAAATGTCAATACTCCCCAAGGCATTATACAGATTTAATGCAATCCCTCTAAAGATACCCATGACATTCTTCAAAGAAGTGGATCAGGCACTTTTGAAATTCATTTGGAACAATAAACACCCTAGAATAGCTAAAGCAATCATTGGGAAGAAGAATATGGGAGGAATTACTTTTCCCAACTTTAAACTGTACTACAAAGCAATAGTTATCAAAACAGCATTGTATTGGAATAAGGACAGGCCCTCAGATCAGTGGAATAGGCTTGAATACTCAGAAAATGTTCCCCAGACATACAATCACCTAATTTTCGATAAAGGAGCAGGAAATCCTAAATGGAGCAGGGAAAGCCTCTTCAACAAGTGGTGTTGGCACAATTGGATAGCCACTTGCAAAAAATTGAACTTAGACCCCCAGCTACCATCATGTACGTAGATAAAATCCAAATGGATTAAAGACCTCAATATCAGCCTCAAAACCATAAGATATATAGAACAGCACATAGGCAAAACACTCCAGGACATTACAGGCATCTTCAAGGAGGAAACTGCACTCTCCAAGCAAGTGAAAGCAGAGATTAACAGATGGGAATATATTAAACTGAGAAGCTTCTGCACCTCAAAGGAAATAGTGCCCAGGATACAAGAGCCACCCACTGAGTGGGAGAAACTATTCACCCAATACCCATCAGATAAGGGGCTAATCTCCAAAATATACAAGGCACTGACAGAACTTTACAAGAAAAAACATCTAATCCCATCAAAAAATGGGGAGAAGAAATTAACAGACACTTTGACAAAGAAGAATTACAAATTGCCAAAAGACACATGAAAAAGTGCTCCACATCACTAATCATTAGGGAGATGCAAATCAAAACAATGATGAGATACCACCTCATGCCACAGAGAATGGCATACATGACTAAGAATGAGAATAAACGGTGTTGGCGGGGATGTGGAGAGAAAGGAACTCTTATCCACTGCTAGTGGGAATGCTGTCTAGTTCAACCTTTATGGAAAGCGATATGGAGATTCCTCCAAAAACTGGAAATCGAGCTCCCATATGATCCAGCTATACCACTCCTAGGAATATACCCTAGGAACACAAAAGTACAATACAAAAACCCCTTCCTTACACCTATATTTATTGCAGCACTATTTACCATAGCAAGACTCTGGAAACAACCAAGATGCCCTTCAACAGACGAATGGCTAAAGAAACTGTGGTACATATACACAATGGAATATTATGCAGCTGTTAGGAGAGATGAAGTCATAAAATTTCCCTATACATGGATGTACATGGAATCTATTATGCTGAGTGAAATAAGTCAGAGAGAGAGAGAAAAACGCAGAATGGTCTCACTCATCTATGGGTTTTAAGATAAATGAAAGACACCCTTGTAATAATAATTTTCAGACACAAAAGAGAATAGAGCTGGAAGTTCCAGCTCACCTCAGGAAGCTCACCATAAAGAGTGATGAGTTTAGTTAGAGAAATAACTACATATTGAACTGTCCTAATAATGAGAATGTATGAGGGAAATGGAGAGCCTGTTTAGAGTACAGGCGGGGGTCGGGTGGGGAGGAGGGAGACTTGGGACATTGGTGATGGGAATGTTGCACTGGTGATGGGTGGTGTTCTTTACATGACTGAAACCCAAACACAATCATGTTTGTAATCAAGGTGTTTAAATAAAAAAAAAACTTTTAATAAAAAATAGAAAAGAAAAGCATTAAAATTATAAAAAAATAAAATTATTTGCAAATGAGATGGTTATATGTATAGAGATTCCTACATGTTCATTTCTCCCAAAGTTTATATTTATTAGTAAATTTTTGTGATATTAAATTGATATAAAGTTTCAGTATCATTTATATAACCTAAAATAAAGATTATGAATATGAAAAATAAATTTAAAATTGATTTCTTTTCTAATAATATCTAATATTTAGTAATTTTAAAGAAATATAAACAAGCTCTACACAACAAGTTATACAATTTTTATAAGTTAACTTAAAGGAGATATAAGTACATGGAAAGGTACTCAGTGCTCATAACTAAGAAGACTAAATATTATTCACATCTAATACTTCTGAACATTTTTTAGATTTAATATAAATATATAAAAATTCTACAGGAATGTTTTAAAGAAGCTAATAAAACATCACTAAATTTTTGGTAAATTACAAATTAACTAATGTAGCTAATGAAATTCTGAAAGAAAAGAGCAAAGCAAAAGGTGTTACAGTTCTTGAATTTAAGCTATGTTATAAAACTATTATAAAAATAATAGTAAGGTTATAGCATTTAAACAGGTAATAGAACATGGTTATTAAATGCTTAGTATTACTCAAACTTAGAAAAATGCAAATTTAAACAGCAACAAGGTTTCACTTCACAATAGCACACATCAAAAAGATGAAAACAACCAGGTTATGACAATAGTTTTATAATAAAATAGCACTGATATAAGAATTATAAAATAAAAATAGTTAGAATAATTAGTTTGGAAACTCAAATTTCTTACATTTTAATAACAAGTAATTATCAATTTTTGCTTAGTTAAATAGCAGTTCAATGTAAAAATTATTTCCAGCATGAGATTGTATTTTGTAGCAACAAATAATAATTTGAAAATTGATATATTCAGGTACCTAACTTTATTCTAAATATTAATTTTAACATTTTATATCCAAAAATATTTAATTAAAATATCACTCCTCAAAGATTTCTATACATTGATTTTTTATTAGTCCATTTGTTCATAAAGAGAGGTATCTTTAGATCTCTCTCTCTCTCCACTACTTTGTTTTTCTTATGTAAGAAGACTGAATTTTTCTTTTTCATCAGTCATTTCTCTGAAAATGTTCTTGTCTGTTCTTTTTCCTTCCATTGAATTCAACTGGCAAAAATCATAGTTCTATAAAATTCAGAGTCTGATTTCTGAATTGCTGTACACAGTATATTGAATGAGCATAGGCAGAAAAAAGTACAGAAAACTTGGAACATTTCAGATTTGTGGTTCCCACTTAAGACTGGGACCTTAGCACATTTTAAAGTCATTCTAAGATCCAAATACCCTACCATGTCTCTTCTTCAATCATCCTTTCTTATCATTTTTTCTATTTCATGTTTTTGCATCCTTTTTACAGAATAGTCTCTACTTTGATGAAACTGTCTTCTCTATACCACCGTGTTTCCTTATACTGAATAGTATAGTCTGCCCTTCCCCAAAGAAAACAGGACCATTGGGGCTGGAGTAGTGGCGCAAATGGTTAAGGCATCTATCTGTCTTGCCTGCACTAGCCTAGAATGGACTGTGGTTCGATTCCCCCAATGTGTCCCATATAGTCCCATAAGCCGAAGTGATTTCTCAGTGCATAGTCAGGAGTAACCCCAGAGTGTCAACTGGAGTGGCCCCAAAAAACAAACAAAAAAAACCAGGACAGTCAGAAAAAGAGTAGCTCCTTCCTTGCACACCACCTACAGATTTTCATTTATGCTTGTATATACATCATGTAATGATTAAATTTGTCAAAAAAAATTTTTTTTCCCGTGTCTAAAGTGAATTCCACTGCCTGTGATAAATCTTCGATTTCCTTCTTTCCTCAGCTTTACCTTCAAGAGGACCTTGCTGTCCTTTGTTTCTTTTTCCTTCATTATAAACATTTCTTACACTATGAATTTAACAGGCTTATCTCATTCTCTTAATTTTTCATTTTTATCTCTCAATCCAATATTTTTACAAGTTATCCTCTTAGCCCACGCTTCAAAAAGCATAATATTAAACACAATTTTCTACTTCTGTATCTCTGTTATTTTCTATGCTCTATAGTATAGCTTATTACCAAAATTTCATGAAAATATCTTTATTGATATAATAAAAAATGCTGACCTTAATTTGAATGGACAAGTTTCAGTACTTAACCGATGAAGTCTTATAATTATTTTGTAAAAAGCTTTGTCTGTTTTGCCTCTATAACACTTTTCTCTCCAAATGACTCCTTTTTTTTGTCTGTTTTCTATTTCTCTCAGGATTCTATTTTTCTATTTCTTTTTTCTAAAAAACATGATTCTTAGAAACTGACTTCTCTATTCAAATTTTTCATGTAACAACTTCCTTCTAATAGACTCTAAATAATGTTCACATTAGATACTTATCTTTTGCTTTAGACATATCTACCACATTTTATTGAATATTCTTCCTACAGCATAAAAGTAAAGTACTGTCTCAAAAACAGTATGTTCATTTTTTCTTCACTAGCCTGTCCTATTTTCTTAGTCCTCTACCTTAATAATGCCTCTACATTCCATTGTTCACATGAAAACTCTAGGTGTTCTATCTAATTTATCTCTTCTTTAAATCTGGTCAACTATACCTTTTTCAATATTTCTGGGGTTTGTTCATTTATCTCTATAATTATACCACTAACTTCTTATCTAACTATAAGTGCTTTTTGAATAGATGTCACTGTTCTTTAGTCTTAATTTCTCTACTAGTTCAACCATTCATAGTTCTTTAAAGTCCATCTGATTGTATCAATAATTAAGGACTTTCCAAATTCTGCAAAGGTTTGTAAAGCTTTTTCTAATATAATCTTTCCAGTTTCCTTCACCAAACTTCACTCCATCGACTGCAGATATATTAAATTTCTGACTAAATTATACACCTTTTGTTTTAGACTTTCTACCCCTCTGTCACTTGTTCATGTCTATAACGCACTGTTCCAGCTCTTGTAATTTAAGATAAAATGTCATTTTCTTCATAAGACCTTATGATCATTTGTTACACTCTTGTAGAATTTTATTGTTTCTGTTAGGCATCACTATAACAGCACTTACTGCAATGTATTTAATTGCTTGTTAACTTGCCTTCTGGTCAAGTGTTTTTGTTTGTTGTTTTTTTAAGTGAGACACAACATCTCTTTTTTTTAATTGTGTTTCTAGTGCTTACTACAGTGCTTAGTTCTATATTCTATCAATACTTGTCTGATGATTGATGTTGGCCAGTTTCCCAGAAATATGTAAGATAATAGAAAAAAGAACTGTGGCAATGGGGAAGAATATTATAAAAGTAAGAGCACCTGCATAAAATTAAGTATAAATCAAAAAAGTATTACTGAAAGATAGAAACTGACTCATCTGCTGAGAAGTTACACTGGGATCAACTCAATGGGTGGGTATTTTAAATAATATTAAAATCTTGTTATATAGATTCTAAAATCACTATTCCCTATAGAATGGATCATCTTAATGGCAACTTTTGAACCTAAACCCAAGTGTATAATGAAGGAAATTGTGTCATCTGTATGTTTTATACATAAAAATTACAGTAGTTTGGGCAGGAGCGATGGCACAACAGTAGGGCATTTGCCTTGCACACAGCTGACCCAGAATGAACAGTCGTTTGATACCCTGGTGTCCCAAATGGTCCTGCAAGACAGGAGTGATTTCTGAGCACATAGCCAGGAGTAACCCCTGAGAGTCACCAGGTGTGGCTCCAAAATAAAAAATATATATAGTAGCTATTTAATGCAATAGGTTATATTCTACTTCTATGGTTTTGCACATAGCATAGAATGCAATATTCTGCAAAAATACAATAATGCAATTACTCTCAATTATTATTTGATAGTACTAAACTGATATAGTTGACAGGTATATAAAATCATCTTCAAATTTCACCATCATTAAAAATATTTGAACCTATTTATATATAATCATTAGCTACATCTACCTGAAAGCCAATTTTAATGAGGGCAGAGTTGGAATCCAACATACTCTTTAATCACCAACTTAAATTTTATATTTTTATAGTTAAGTTACATATAATGAGTTCTCATATATATCATGAATAAATTAGCTTTTCTACTTCTAAGCAGTAAATATAGTAGTCTATAGTTACCACAAAATTAGGTTTTCTGAGAATATTATCACATAAAATCAGTTTTAGGAACATCAAATTATAGAGAATGTATATAAATACTAAGTACTCCTTTTCACTTTATTTTTTATTTTTATATTAAAAAACTAGTTCTAAGCAATTTAGAAAATTTTCCAAGAATCTTTTTTTTATTTTTATATGCATGTCACTTATTCTATTGGCAAATATAAAAAATTATAAAGCACTGCTACTTTGAAGAATTTTAAATTAAGAATAAAATATAATAAGCTTATTAATAAAATCATTTCAACCCAAAATATAAATGGACAGTATAGTATGATATAGATGGCAGTGGGGAAATTTTGTAAAACATTTCTTCATTCAAATAACTAAGCAAATTGTTTTATACTTAGATTTTAAAGAGTAAAATATATATTATACAGTAAAGGTTTTCACAACTGAATTCCACAAATTCTATATCAAGTGCCTTCTTTATTAACCAGCATTTTTTCTGGATTGAGGAGAAGGCAGAAGGTGATCAGGAAAGGTAATTTGATAGTAGAAAAGTCACCAATTAATATCAAACAGCCAATTTGTAGTATAAACTCACTTATTGAATAGTGGATTCAGACGTTGTTTATATATATATTTAAAATTTTCTTAATGTTGATTTTATTACTGTGAAATGTGTGAGGCAACTAGAGTTGTACTAGGAGTTTTAACAATTGTCTGATCATCTTCCTCACTATAGAAGCAAAGAGCAAGATAGCATTGGTTGCTCGATCATTACATGACAGGCAATCCAGTGGAATTCCAGGTTGATTCCGACTTTTAACACAAAAACTAAAAACCTTTTGGGGAAAGAAAGGTAATTACAAGATTTTGCAAAGACTTAAACTGACACATGGGAATAGTATTCCTTTCAAAGAGGGAGTTTGATACACTGAGTGAATATTAAAGTCCATTATGCAGAAATTCTCACAATGCCTGGGGAAATTTCGTCCTTAAAACTCAAGAGAGCCAAATTCCCTTTATCTGAAGTGCTTTGAAATCTAGTGACCTGGAACTCTGAGTCACTTCCTCACCTTATGGTGAACTTCAGCCTTAATTGTTTCTAGGTGATTTTATTTACCCATGATACCTATTACTTCAACCTGTTTTCTGTTTAAAATTATCTCTCAATCTCATGATACCTATATTTAAATTTTTACCTAATTTCAATTTTCTGAACTATTTTCACACCAATTATATTATTAAGTAATTGCAATCTCTCTGGTAGTACATAAAGTATTCTACAACCACACAGTAGACCATTTAAGCATGTTTTAGCATGTATATACCCAAAGGAGGAAAGGTGGCACAAGTAAACATAATATCTTTAATGTGAAGAAATGCTCTCATTTATCAGTTCTTTTGGAGTTAAATACCAGATTTAAATATGCAGTACTGCATTTATGTTTTCCTTACTCTTTCTTTTTAAGAGTAATATGGTTCTGTTAGCAATTGTGGTTATGTGATTGATTGTAACTTGTCTGTGTCTCTCAGGGACCTTCCTGAAAATGAAATCGACCAACTTTGAGTGATAATGTCAGTGGGATAGAATGTGTCACTGGATAATGGTCTCCTGCTGCTGCATAAATGCCAAGGCAAGCCAAAAGTATTTATGAAAAAAAAGTTTATATTAAGCTAAAAATTTTATTTCCAATGTAAAAGAAGCTGAATCTTTAAGGTCATGTCTATTACAAGATAGATAATAGATATATGATAGATGATAGACAGACAGACAGATAGATGATAGATAGATAGACAGATGGATGTACAGATGGATATATGTATGTAATATACATATGTAATATATGCTCACAACAAACAATGATATTCAAGGTTTACTCCTGGCTCTGCATTTTAGGATCCCCCCCTGGAAGCCTCAAGAGACCATATAAGTACTAGGGATCAAACTCAGGTTGAATATATACAAAGGTAGAACACTTTTAAAATATCTATTTTTTCTATACTGGGTATATAACACTCAGACATCTGAAAATATTAGGCAGGTGTTTTGATAACGAAAAGTGTAAGATCAATATCTCAAACAAAAATTAATTTATATTTTGCATGTTGCATCTTGTGAGAAAATATAATTGTATTATAAGAAAGCAATATTATGTTAAACCTTAAAATTTATTATAAATATATTTTAAATAAAGTATCTATTTAGAAGGCATATCTAGCATATTGGTTAGTAAAGTAAAATTCTATAATTTTCTTTTTCTGAATTTGGCTAAATGTCATGCTATTAAATATGTATGTACTAAAACCTTTCATGATAGGGTTTTTTTTCATAGGCTAAACAATAAATAAAATATAGGTACATACTATAGGTTATTTTGGCTAATGATATATAATGCTAGATAACACTATTTCCTCAGAACACTCTTAGAGAAAAAATGCCCTAAAATGTATCAGTTGAAAAGACATTCTGAGACTTTTGCTGATGACAGTCACTATAAAAGAAATCTATGTAATTTATAATGAAAAATATATAAAGTAAAATTATATATAGACTGAAAGCAATTTATTGTAGCTTAATGTAATGTTAATATACATGCATACACAGCATTAATTATAAAAAAACCACCTATTCACATAATAGAAATTTATTATAGCTTAAGAATCAACTTTGTCCTTGACAACTTCAAGGTGATTAGACACATAATAGAAATAAAAATTAACCACCGATCACCACTCTAAGGTCCCGCAGCTGAACATCTCTGTGGGTGCTGAGACGAAGCCCCACCCATAAGCCGTTGCTGAAGCTGTGTAAGTCGGGGTAAGTCAGAAAAGGCCAAGTAGGGAGGGGCCGGACTGTCACCAACAATCACCACTCCAAGGGCCTGCAGCTGAACATTGCTGTGGTGCTGAGACTACCCCCGCCCTGAAATTCTTGCTGCTGTGTAAGAGGATGTAAGCCAGAAATAGCCAAGCAGGGAGGAGCCCAGCTGCTCTGCAGCCGCATGCATCTCCAAGCCCATGAACCTTACCACAACATGTAGTAAATTCCACACTACAAGCATGTCAATGGGGAAACAAACACAGGACAACAGCATCTATAGAGAATGAAGATGCAGTTCTGATGACCTGAAAAGTATCAACTACATAGTTTAGCCTCTCAGATAAGGAGTTTATAGTAGAAATACAGAGAATGCTCGTAAAACTGAAAGAAAGCATAGATCAAGCTAAACAGAACATAAGATAAAAATCAGAAAACTCTAAACTGAAATAACAGGACTGAAAAACTCAGTAGATGAAATTAAAAACTCAAGGAAAGCCTCTCCAATAGAGTAAGAGCAGCTGAGGACAGAATCAGCAAGCTGGAAGATGAGATGTAGAACAACTCCTTACAATAAAAGAGACTGGAAAAGAACCTTAAATCAAATGATCAATGAAAAAAATACTCAAAGAATGTGAATAGATGGAAATAGAAATCCTTGACAACCTAAGAAACATTGGCATCTCAGAGACCAAGGAAAAAAATCCACAGGAAAAATCAATAGTCAAGGACATCATGACAGAGAAACTGCAAGAGCTAAAGACAGCATGCAATCAAATTCTGCATGCCCTAAGAGTACCAGCTTAAAGAAACCCGAAGAAAAGCACCCCAAGACACATCCTAGTCACAATGATCAATCCCACAAATAGGAATAGAATACTGAAAGCAGCAAGATCAAAAAGGGAAATCGCATTCAAAGGAGCATCCTTAAGATATACAGCAGACCTGTCACAAAAAACCCTCAAGGCCAGAAGGCAGTGGTGGGATATAGTGACAAAACTCAATGAAATGAATGCTTTGCCTAGAATACTGCATCCAGCCAGATTCACTTTAAGGTTTAAATGAAGTATATATAGCTTCACAGATAAACAGCAGCTCAAAAACTTTAAAGACTCAAAACCAGCCTTAAAAGAAAAACTGAAAGGTCTACTTTAAGACAAGACAGACCAATAGACACAAAAACTTCTACATAAAAATGACACTAAATCCCATGACAATTATCTCTCTCAACATCAATGGATTAAATACATCAGTTAAGAGACACAGAGTGGCAAAATAGATCAAAAAGCTGAAGCCAACGTTCTGTTACCTACAAATAAACAAATCTAAATAGTCAGAAAAAATATCAATTCAAAATAAAATGCTGGAGGAAAATCATCCAAGTAAACAACTCCCTTAAAAAAGCTGGAGTGGCCATATTAATATCAGATGACACAAACTTTAGACTCAGAAAAGTTATAAGGGACAATAAAGTCATTTTGTACTAATCAAAGGATATGTACAGCATGAAAAATCACTCTCATAAACATATACATACCCAATGATGAACCAACAAAATAGTTAATACAATTGTTGACAAATTTGAGAAAAGACATCAATAGCAACACGATAATGGTGGGAGACTTCAGCACTGCCCTGTCACACCTTGATAGGTCAAACAGGCTGAAACGCAACAAGAATATACTAGCTCTAAAAAGAGAAATGGAAGAACATGGACTAGTATATATATATAGGGCACTCCATCCCCAGAAAACTGGATATACATTTTTCTCCAATGCACATAAATCATTCTCCAAGATAGACCACATGCTGGACCATAAAACATACCTCCATAAAGTCAAGAAGATAAAAATCATGCAGAAGCTCAGATCACAAGGCACTGAAATTAGAAGTGAACTACAAAGGAGCAGAGAAGAAAAACTTAACACCTGGAAATTAAACAGCACACTGCTGAAAAACTCGTGAGTTCGAAATGAATTCAGAGGAAATTAAAACATTACTGAAAACAAATGACAATGAAGACACAAACCACCAGAATTTATGGGGCACAGCCAAAGCAGTACTAAGAGAAAAATGTATAGTTTTTCAAGCAAACATCAGAAAGAATAAAAGACCTACATAAATAGCTTAATGACAATAATGATCAATAAAAGGAGCCAAAAATAGGTAGGCAGAAGGAAATAATAAAGCTTAGATCAGAAATTAATGAAATGGAAATAAAAAATTGAAAGATTAACAAAAGCAAAATTGGTTATTTGAAAAAAATAAACAAGATTGAAATACCATTAGCAAAACTTACATAAAAACAGAGAAAAAAAGAGAAACTTAATTAACTGGATTAGAAATAAAAATGGTGAGATCACTACAGATACTGCAAAATTCAAAAGGTAATCAGAGACTATTTTGAGAAACTCTATGCCACGAAACTTTCAGAACCTGGAAGAAATGGATAAAGTCTTGACTCCTAAATCTTCCACAGTTAAACCATTATGATCTAGCATATCTACATAGACCCATCATTACTGAGGAAATTAAAAGAGTAATCAAAAGTCTTCCCGAAAGCAAAAGCCCAGTCCCAGATGGATTAACTAATGAATTCATTCAAACCTTTCTAGAGGAAATTCTCCCAATTTTTTTCAGGCTCTTTCATGAAATTGAAAAATCAGGAACACTCCCAAATAGTTTTTATGAAGTTAAGATCACCCTGATACCAAAACCAGACAGAAATGTAGCAAGAAAAAGAAAACTACACACCTATATCCCTGATGAATACAGACACAAAGATCCTCAACAAAATTCTGGTAAATAGGATACACTGCCTCATCAAGAAAGTCATACACAATGACCAAGTAGGATTCATTCCAGGAATACAAGGATGGTTTCACATATGTAAGTCAATCAACATAATACACCATATCAAAAAAAAAAAAAGAAAAAGAAAACCATATGCTCATATCAATTGATGCAGAGAAAGCATTCAATAAGGTCCAACAAACATTATTGATCAAAACTCTCATCAAGATGGGAAAGGAAGAAACTTTTCTCAATATAGACATGGCCATCAACCACAAAAAATGGCAATTATTATTCTTAATGGTGATCAACTAAAAGCCTTACCTCTATAATCTGGTACAAACAAGGCTGCCCTCTCTCACCTCTCCTATTTAATATTAGGCTGGAATTTCTTGCCATAGTGTTTAGGCAAAGAAAAAATATCAAGGCATGCAGATAGGAAGGAAAGTAGTCAAGTTCTCACTGTTTGCAGATAGTATGATAATATATTTAGAAAACCCTAAAGATTCTACCAAAAAGCTTCTAGAAACAATAGATTCATATAGCAATGTGTCAGGCTACTAAATTAACACACAAAAATCAATGGCCTTCTTATACACCAAAAATGATAGAGAAGATATAGACATTAAAAAACAACTATGGGCCGGCGAGGTGGCGCTAGAGGTAAGGTGTCTGCCTTGCTAGTCAAGGAAGGACTGCGGTTTGATCCCCAGGCGTCTCATATGGTCCCCGCAAGCCAGGGGTGATTTCTGAGTGCTTAGCCATTAAACAGATGAGCATTAAACAGATGTTGCCTGAAAAAATCAAAAAAAATTAATTAATTAATTAAAAAAAACTATTCCATTCACATTAGTGTCACACAAACTCAAATAATTTGGAGTCAACTTAAATAAAGACATGAAAGACCTAAAAAAGAAAACTATAATACCCTGCTTCAAGGAATAAAAGAGGACACAAGGTCGGAGAGATAGCATGGAAGGCAAGGCATTTGCCTTGCATGCAAAAGGATGATGGTTCAAATCCCGGCATCCCATATGGTTCCCTGAACTGCCAGGAGCTATTTCTGAGTGTAGAACCAGGAGTAACCCCTGAGCACCACTGGGTGTGACCCAAAAACAAAAATAAAAAATAAAAAAGAGGACACTAGGAAATAAAGACGCATACCCTGCTCATGGATTGGCAGGATTAACATCATTAATATGGCAATACTCCTCAAGGCATTGTAAGTATTTAATGAATTCCCTCTAATACCCATAACATTCTTAAAAGAATTGGGTCAAACACTCCTGAAATTCATTTGGAACAATACCAGCCACGAATAGAGAAAGCAACCCTTGGGAAAATGGTTGCCTTTTTTTCTTGCCTCCCTTGGAAGGCATCACTTTTCCCCACTTTAAATTGTATAACAAATCTATTGTTATTAAAACAGCATGGTATTGGAATAAAGACAGACCCTCAAATTAGTGGAATAAACTTGAGTATTCAGAAAATGTTCCCCAGACATATAGTCAATTAATCTTTGATAAAGGAGCAAGAATTGCAAAATGGAGCAAGGAAAGCAAGGAAAGCTCAAGAAGTGGTGATGGAGTAAATCCTCGCTGCTTGCAAAAAAGTAAACTCAGACCTCCATCGACACAATGCACAAAGGTCAAATCCAAATGGATCAAAGACCTTGTTATCAGATCCGAAACCATAAGGTATATTGAACAACACTTAGGTAAAACACTCCATGACATTGAGACTAAAGGCGTTTTCAAGGCAGAAACAGCACTCTCCATATGAGTGGAAACAGAGACAAATATATGGGAGTATATTAAGTTGAGAAATTTCTGCACCTCAAAGGTAATAGTGTCTAGGATACAAAATCCACCCATAGAATCGAAGAAACTATTCACCCAATACCCATCAGACAAGCGGTTAATATCTAAGAGAAACAAATTACTGACAGAACTTAACAAGACAAAAAATCTAACTCCATCATAAAATGGGAGAAGAAATGAACAATTTCTCAAAGAAGAAGTACAAATAACCAAAAGGCACATGGAAAAAATGTTCACATCACTAATTATCAACGATATGCAAATCAAAACAACAATAAGATATCACACCACAGAGACGGGCACATACCACAAAATACAAGAACAATCAGTGCTGCCGGATGTGGGGAGAAAGGAACTCTTCATTCACTGCTGGTGGGAATGCCGTCTTTTCCGGCCCTTATAAAAAACAATTTGGAGATTCCTCAAGAAACTGGAAATTGAGTTCCCCTATGATCCAGCTCTACCACTCTTGGGGATATACCCTAGGAACACAAAAATCCAATACAAAAATGCCTTGTTCACACCTATATTTATCACAGAACTATTTACAATAGCCAGATTCTGGAAACAATGAAGATGCCCTTCAATAAATCAATGGCTAAAGAAACTGGTACATATACACAATGCAATATTATGCAGCCATCAAGAGAGATGAAATCATGAAATTTTCCTGTACATGGATATGCACATGAAAACTATTATGCTGAGTGAATAAGTCAGAGGGAGAGAGATACACAGAATAGTCTCACATATCTATGGGTTTTAGGAAAAATAAAAAAAAATTTGTAATAATTCCCAAAGATGAGGGCTTGAAGAAGCTCAGGATATGAAGCTCATCTCAAGGAGGGGTGAGTGCAGTTAGAGAAATGATACACTAACAACTACCATGACCATGTTAATGAGTGAGAGAAGTAGAATGCCTGCCTCGATTACAGGTAGGGGCTATGGGTAGAGGGAGATGAGGGACGTTGGTGGTGGGAATGTTGCACTGGTGAAAGGGGGTGTACTTGTGACTGAACCCCAACTACCATCATATTTGTAATCAGCGTATTTAAATAAAGATATAATAATAAAAAGAAAATAAATATTGTTTGAATTTTGGTGTGTCTTTTTGGTTTTGTTTTGTTATATAATATCCAGTCTATATGGTAGCCTCAGAATCTTAAAAAGCACAATGTTTTCATGAGAGTTATTCTGTAAATCTGTCTTTTTATGCTTGGTGATAAAGATTAATTAGGCATATTAGGTACATATCTCTTATTTATAGTGAATAAATGGTGAGGAGTTAAAAGTTAAATAATTTAAAATAATTAAAAAATCATGGATAAAATATTTTCAAAATAGCAATCAGTTTAAATGAATTAAAGAAGATTTATGATATCAAGAAGATAGTTCAGGATTTAGAATTTACCTTGCATGTACAATTTTGGATAATCTCAGCACCACACTGCAGGTTGTTTATTTCCTTAAAGGTTCCCAAAACATAAGATAGTGGCCCAACATCACAAGCCTATGCAGCATTTCGTTCTTTGGCCCTACCATTCTTTGGCCCTACCCAGATTCCCTGAGTACCACTTAGGAAACCCTTAGAAACATAAATGAACAAATGATAGTGATTTTATTTAAAATTTTAATCTTTAATAAATCATTTAATATGATTTTAGTAAAAATATATGACAGACTTTCAAAAATAATTCTTTGTCAGGATATCCAAAAATCTGTACAAGTAATTTATTTTGTCATGTTTTAATTATATAAGAAGACCTGCATTAGGTTGAATCCCCATATTGCCTTCTCATTATACTCTTGCTTTACTTATCTTGCTTTACTTATTTATCTGTCTGATTTGATGTCATAACTGAGATTCATACACATTCTTACTATGTTAGTAAAATTTTTTTTTCTCAGAAATGATACTGGTGTAAGAAAACAAGCATGATGTATATATTAAAATAGTCTACTGTTCCCTTTCCAAGAAGACATTTAAGTGTGCCAAGTAGACACAATTACCAGTAGTAGTTAGCATTAAAATACATAACATTTTTCTATGTTAATCTGTGCTAAATTAACAAAAACATATTATTTTTTATTTGTATTCTTTATGTTGAAGTAAGTTCACAAGCTCTCATATGTCTACTCCTTTTTATATAATTATTAATAATCTTAATGAGAGAGAAATTTAGAATTGTGCCAGTTTCATTAATTTTTATAAAGATAACATTAATTATAGAACTGTATTATTTTGATAGGTACAATTCTATGGTCCTCAGAAAAAGTATTACCACATTACAAACACCAACGAAGTATCAATTCTCACATCATGAGAATTTAATTTTGCTTAATTTACACTACTAAAAATAGAATATTCTAGAACTTAAGCAATTTACTTATTTAGATCAAAATGTCCAAGTACATTCAATGAATAATAGTAATTTTTACATTATTTCAGACATTTATAGCCTAGCACTATCAAATTATGAATTAGAGTGTTCACACACTGTCACCTGTATAGCTAATGGCACAAAGTCCAATAAGTAACATAAATATGGTGAGTTTTCACTGGCTTAAAGTATTCTCCAGTTGTAAGCAAGCTTCTTCAAAGAAAGATTAGCTCTTTTAAAGTAATGATTTTAAAATAATACTCTAAAAGAATAAATGTCCTTAAAGTTAAAATGTGTCATTAAAGCATGCCTGATTTACATATTGATGACAGCATTTCTATAAGAGCCATATTTATCAACAGGTAAAATGATTAAGAATGCAAATGATGAGATTTGAAGCACATAAGAAGGATAGTTATTAACCTGTCACTGATGGCACAAGTTCAGTCCTTTGGGTTAAATATTTTCTCTTTCTTCAGAGCATTTTTAAAAGTGGAAATAACTTCTTTGAAAACAATGTAAGAAATACACCAGAATCTGTTCAATTTTGCAAGAATTTTTTTTGCTGGCATAAATATTTAGAGTAGATTTATAATCATAAATATTAAACTTGGCAATGGTGAAGAAATGAGTAATAGTATGAAAAACAAAAACAATTTAAATACATAGTAAATACTATGTCCAAAGCTGACCCTAAATGACTTTGATGGTAGTTAATTCAGACATGCATATTGTTTAAAATCACCATTCTAGAACTACACTAAGATTTTATATAAGGTTTAATTTTGTTGTTCTTCTTTAAAATAAAATAAACATGAAATAGTAATATTCAAAACAAGTAAACTTTAGAAATTATTATTTACTAACTATAGGAAGACTTCCAAATGGTGCCTTAATGTATCAGGTATAATATAACTAATTTTTGAAAAATATCTGTTTTTTTTTTTCTTTTATTAAGAGTGGGCTTACTTTCTCCCTAGCCTGAGGAGTGCTGGGAGGCTTGGCAGGCCCCCAGCCGTCCTAATCTTCTTCCCTGACTCCAGGCCTTCCCTGCGTGCCAGCTCAGATGGCCAGAAGTGGGCTCAGGTGGACTCTTAGTGGTCCTCAGGTTCCCCCCTTTCTCCATACTCCAGGGGAGAGGTGTATGGGGAGGAGGGCGGGCAGACATCTGGCTTCTGGTTTCCTCTTTGATTCTGGAGACCAGCTCTTGCCAGGTATGGGGTTTGGGGAGGCCCCATACCAGAGCCTTTCTCCCTAGCCTGGGGAGTGCTGGGAGGCTTGGCAGTCCCTCAGCCGTCCTTGTCTTTTTCCCTGACTCCAGGCCTTCCCTGGGTGCCAGCTCAGATGGCCATAAGTGGGTTCAGGTGGACTCTTAGTGGTCCTCAGGTTCACCCCTCCCCCCATACTCCAGGAGGGAGGTGCATGAGGAGGAGGGCGGGCAGACATTTGGCTTCCGATTTCCTCCTTGATTCTGGAGACCAGCTATTGCCAGGTATAGGGTTTTTCTCCCCTGGACTTCAGTCTTTCCCTAGGCAGCAGTCTAGGTGGACTCCATAGGGGTCAACAGGCTTTCCCCCTATCTCTCCCTACACTAATGGGAATGCACTCTGGGAGGAGGGCAGGCTATTCTAGCACTGGTTTATGTTGGGACTGTCAGTGGAAATATTTCTCTTTGTTTTCATATTGATAGTATTGTGTGGATATATTCTATATTTCCATAATATCCATCTTGTATTGGAACCTTGATACTGCCCTACAAAGCTCATTTCTAATATTTTACTGCCTCAGTCCCAACCCTTACTTCCCCCCATCCTCCCATGTAGGTGCAGTTCATGACATGAAGTTCAGCACATAGAGTGATAAGTGCAGTTAGAGAAATAACTACACTGAAAACTATCATAACAATGTGAATGAATGAGGGTAAAAGAAAGCCTGTCTTGAGTACAGGTGTGAGTGGGGTGGGGAGTAGGTAGATCTGGGAAATTGGTGGTGGGAATCCTACACTGGTGAAGGGGGGTATTCTTTACATGACTGTAATCATACAACTACAATTATATTTGTAATAACAGTGTTTAAATAAAGATAATTAAAAAAAGAAATAAAAAAAGAAATAAAAATAAAAGAGTGGGCTTAAACAAGTTGTCCTTCCTCATCAGCCAACAATAAGACAGAATCAGAAAACATGTCACTCTTTGACCTGAGCAAAAAGCCAAGATCGCTATATACATATGACTGGTTGTTACAACCAGGACTCGACAGTACACATCCCGGGACCAATAACAACAACAACGAAAACCTCTAGCCTAGCTTTTGGTCTACGATCTGTTCAATAAACAAGATCTCCACCTCCAGAGGTCTGACTGAGACAACCGCAACTGAATGGGTCTTCCGGAAACAGAACGAAAGTCTTTATCCCAGTCTCCATCCGAGGAGCAACATAATGACCTAGACCACCAATTACAAAAGATGGATTAAAATGACACTGAGGAAGCAGAACTGCTAGAATCACAAAGAAAGACTTTATCATAAGCTCCATTCCTTGAGCTGCACAGTCACCAAGATCTCTAGATACAGAGATCAGATTTTACCATCCAAGATGAAGCAGAAGTCTTCCATACACCACAAATGTACTGAGGGGAGAGTAAATGATCATACAAGGAGTCTACAGTTAATCCCATGACAGTATACTTCAGGGGTGAAAAACCCTGTAACTCTAGGCCAAGGGAATTCCCTCTATAATATCCCCAATACTTAATGTGCCTATGCAGGGGGAAAAAGAAAAAAAAAAAAACCACAAAATAATCATCTTCCCACACATTTACTTATTGATTGATCAATTTTTTGACGTCTTTATTTTGGTGTAGATATTGAAGTTGATATATCCAATTGTATTTTATTTTATTTTGTTTTATTTTATATTATCTTTCTCTTTCTTTTTGCACTCTGGCATGATTTGATTTCAGAACCGAGAGTATTGTGTGGTGCTTGTCTTTATTGCTATAGTGCTCACTGGATATTTAATTTGATATTTCTTTCTGTATTGTCGTGGTGTTCCAATTACCTTTTTCATGTTCTCTCTCAAACTGAGGTGGAAAGCCTTTTAGAATGTTTCTGCCCATTTTCAGCATATTTGACTTCTTTTTTTTCTTTTCTTATTTTGTACCCCAATATATTGCTTTTCTTCAAACAAAACCACATAACTCGATTTATCTAGCTCTGCCTCTTAAATAGAGGGGAAAACAAGGGAGGGTACCAGGACCAAACAGATATATGACCACTAATAGTAAGCTAGACAAAGAGGGGACCACTTACTCTAGCACCCGGGGTGTGATGGTGGGGTATATGGGTTGCAGAAAGGGAACTGGGATAGGGGAAGGACAAATTTGGTGATGGGTATTCCCCCTGATTCAATGTTAATATGTACCTAAAATACTACTATAAAAGATATGTAACCCATTATGATCACAATAAAAATTTAAAAATTTAGTGGACTTAAAGTATAAAAACCCACTTAAAGGATAAAGAAATCTTTAATTACCATTACTAAGGTTTTTAATAATAATGTATAGATAACAATTCACACAAATTTCCATTTTAATTTCTCATGTATTACTTTCTTGGGTTAAAAATATTTGAAATTTTCTACTAATTCCAGACAGAAACTATTCAAAAAAAATCCTAAAGGCTCATGTGGCAATGCCTTAATCCTTATGCTAAAGTAAACTTGATAGGCCTTTTAAATGATGCAGACTTTCGTTAGTTGTGCCTTTTGAATTTCTACACATAAACTACATATCCTAACACTTTCACTAAAGTTAAGCTGTTTCCATCTGTTTAAGCTATATATTCTATCACTTGCTAGAACAAAAAGAGCAATTTTTCTTAGATTCCTAGGGGAAAATATGCAGAATTCTTAAGACAGCCAGAGCAGAGGAATTCATTTCTTCAATGAAAGCACTAAAATACATTGAGGCAAAAACTATTCTCATCATGTTATAGTAAAGAAATCAGTCAGTCTTACCTGTCAGTTTGTATATAGTCAACACTGTGCCATAACATGTGGAGCTAATTACTCTGGGCATTAAGACCAGAATGACCATGCTAATGATCCTTTTTTTTTTTTTGTAATCAATACAAATAATGAAGCAAATGTTGACATTTCCCACATATTGAGGCACTCTGAGAAGAGCACTGGCCCCAACATGATAAATGACAGCTCAGCACAGCCTTACTGGTCCCAACATGATAAATGACAGCTCAACATTGCCTTACTAGGACACTTGTCTTTCCAGAGGACTTCCAAGAGATAGAGACAGGCAAATCTCAGTCACATTGTTCTTCCAGTTCATTTGGTTTCAAAATCCAAACCGTTATGGATTCAAGAAGGGTTTCAGTATTGTGGTAATTTCTGCAACAACACATTGTGGATCTGTTGTCTATAAAACTGGGGCATTCCAGGAGCAATTTCTACAAGAATTGTGCAAGCATGAAAACTTGACACTACAGTTTTGTATGCACAGCAATCCTGGTGCCTGTTATCTGCTGAATTGCAGAAGTGCAGGCTTATTAAAATTCCAAGGAATCATTCACTAGCAACTGACTGTATTTAGCCCTTTGAGGAGTATTTTTCAAAACACAGTTAATGTTAATTTTAATGCTGCAAGACAATTCATGTGGAGGAAGTTAAGGCAAAACAAATGAGTTGAAATTATTATTTGACACTATTTTCCTCAACTATCTTCCTTCCTTGCTATAGAACTTTCTGTATCATCCCAAGTCCTCTAATTTCAGAGAAAATCACGGTGCAGAGAATAATTTGTCACTCAAATAATAATAACTGAATATGCCCTGATATATATGTAGATATATGCAATCATCTTATAATTTTATGTTGTGATTTTAATAATCCTTAGTAAAGAATAAGTGTTTCAAAAGAATAATAGATAAAGAAATAAAAAAGAGAGGTAAAAAAGGTAGAAATAAAAATGGAGGATAGAAAAGAGACTCAAAAGCCAAACCAGTTTAACCAACATTCTGCTTTGTACTTAATTGATTATGGTCAAGTAATTTAATCTCTAGTATTACAATTCATGATTCAACACATATACATTACACATTATCCTCCAGTTTTACTTAAAAAGAGTTTTTATTCACTAAAAATGTCAAGCTTAAATACATTTCATATAAAAAATAATTTTCTTTTTTCACTTTTTTTTCTTCTTTTTTTCTTTTTATATGGGTACTATACCCATCTGTTTCCAGGACTTATTTTTGATTCTTTATTCAAAGTTCATTCCTATCAATGCTTGGGGATTAAACCAGATTGACTATGTGCAAGGCAAATGCTTTAACATCTAAACTATCATTCTGGCCATACATTTAATTTCTAGTTATATATTAAAACTTATTTATGAAATATTTAAATTAACAAGAGAAGAGCTATTCATGTCTCCCTTAGTATTTAGAGTACTATACTAAAAATCACTTCCAGTATTAACATGGAGTTGGTGAAAATTCAATCAAAGGAATTAGGATAGATATATAGTACATTGGGTAAGACAGGGGCTTGCCTTGCATGTATAAAATCCATATTTGATTTCAGATACCACTTACAGTCCCTCCAAGCCCTAATAAGAGTGATTCATAATGCAGATTGAGGAGCAAGTATTGGGTACTGTGGGTTTGGCTCCCAAACAAAAACAAATAAGATAAATTTAAAAATTAAAAAAAAAGAAGTTAGGGGTCAGAGCGATAGCAAAGCAGTGGGGCCTTGTACACGTCCAATCTCGGAAGACCCGGTTTGATTCTCAGCATCATTGTTCCCTGAGCCTGCCAGGAGAGATTTCTGAGTGCAGATCCAGGAGTAACACCTGAACGACTCCAGATGTGACCTCCCCCCCACAAAAAAAAAAAAAAAAACAGAAGAAGTTAGGGAGTCTGACTGATAGATAGCACAGCTGGTAGAACGTTTGTCGGATCTCCAGAATCCTATGTATGGCCCTCCAAGGCTACCAGAAGTAATTTCTGAGAACAGTCAGGAGTAACTCTTGAGCACCCAATGGGTGAAACCCCCAAAAACCAAAGCCTCCCCCAAAAACCAAAGCCTCCCCCCAAATAAAGACAGTTTACTTTTATTTGGAGGAAGAAAAAAAATGCATGAAAATCATCAGGCATGATAATATATATTAAAGTTAATACTATATTTAAATGTAAAAATAAAGCGTTATATATTTTCTAATTTTAAGTAGCTAGTTAAAATAACCTATTTAAATCAAAGAGAGAATATTATTCATAAAAGTAGCATATTCAGAAGATATAGAGAGCTAAATAGATTAAGGCAGTTATTAAAAGCATTAATCTATGGAATAAAGAATGGTGAAAGAAAACGTAGAGAAAGGTGTTGAGAAAAATGGGATCTAATGAATCTAATAATGCATAGAACTTTTCATGCTTTGACAAAAGCTTTGAATATAAATTGAGTAATTCATACTATTACCTCCCCCTACATAATGAGATATACATATGAATTGTTTAAGCTAATACAATCTATATGCCGGGCATCAACACATATAGAATTTTTCATTTGCTTTTAATAAACTGAACTTATTTCCCATAGAGCGAGAGGAGTTAAATTCTATTTCCACTCTCTATATAATAAGTTAATATCATGTCTGGATAAGACGTTTGTTATAATCAAATCAGTTACAGGATTGTGGAAATGAGGCTTAGCAATTAAAGATAAATTTGTGTTGGTTATGTGGAAGAACTGATGTGCTTATACATAAAGAAATAAAGAAAATAAGAATAGCAACCTATGTATTAAAATTAACTATAGCAACACTGTGCTTAATTTAATAGGCTAGATATATTATTTATAATATAATGACATTGAGAAACTATTACTTATTAATTTTATACAAGGCACTACAACTTACGGATTGAAATAAAAATCATTCATTATCTCATAATGATATTTGTCTGGAATTTGGATGCATTTTATTAGGTGGATCTGACTGTGAATTCCTCATAATTTACAGTCAAGTACTTTGTATACTACTGCATCTCCTGATGTTCTGAGAATCAGTTTCTAAGAAGATGGATTGGCATGGCCATTGACAGGAGTTTGAGTTACTTTATTTGTTGGAAATCTTAGCTCCTCTAATACTACCCTATGACAGAGCAACATTATGACAGAACAACAGAGGGTGTTTTGGCATAACATTTCTTCTATTAATTTCTGTTAGTAACTTAGATCAAATTTGGCACAGTATTTGAAGTATTTGAAGTATTTGAAGGGGCTACACTACACAAAGTTATACTTTCGGGAGTAATTATTGTGGATTGACTTGATACTTAGCCTCACAGAATGGTTGAAGAAGCAGTGAGGTAAGAAGGAATTGACTTAGTGTAGTGATCAGAATACCTTAAAAGTAACCTGGTAATAAATTTGGCAAGAAAGTTATTTAGATGAAAACAACATATAACAGCATTTATTTGTTTCATAGCTTGATTCCCATTCTTTTTATTTTGTTTTGTTTGTTTTGTTTTGGGGCCACACCAGCTGACGGTCAGGGGTTACTCCTAGCTATTCACTCAGAAATCGCTCCTGGCTTGGGAAACCATATGGGAAGCCAAGGGATCAAAATCGGTCAGTCCTAGGCTAGCCGGCAAGGCAGACGCCTTACTGTTTGCACCATCGCTCCAGACCCTTAATTCCCATTCTTTTATTATCACAAAAGAAAAAAAAAAACAGTATTGTTTATCATGTGATTACTTTGATACACTGTCTTATAGCTGTCTCTCTGTAAATTCTCTAATATGGTATCCAAGGCTTTTTTTTTTTATAAATCTCTGTCTTTTTTGACTCTTCAAATTTTAATCTTTGAGTTTATTAATTCAAAATTTGAACAATGTATTTTATCATATTTTTGGTAACATTGGATCTGCCGTTTTAACCATTGAAGCAATTGGAAGCTTTGCTTTATTTTGTGGCCACTCCTGGCTTGCTAAAGAAGGTTTACTTCAAATTATTTGTTCAGTGATCACTCCTGGCAAGCTGAAGAGGTCATACAGAGTACAGAGCTTAAGAAGTCATACACAGTACTGGGAATTAAACCCTGATTGGCCACATACAAGATCCCAACATCTTTCTAGAATCTACTCTAGTACATAACTGGAATAGAGAAAGAAATACAGAAACAAACATATTGGCCCAAGGTTAGACTGTTGGGTTAAATTGATGTTTTCTTAATAAGAGTTAAGAATTAATTTAATAGGAGTTAATAAGAGTTAACTACTAGGCAGTTAATTGATGCTACATGTTTTTCTCTTTACATGAATACTCAAAATAGTCAAAATAATTATTTTAGTAAAATTTATCTAATTTTTATACTCTCAAGACTTTTGTTCTTATAACAAGTATACTTATCTCAAATATAATCAACTTGTCTAATTGTCAGTTGTCGATGTATTTGTTAACTCTTCTTACAGGAAGAGTGTTCTGTTCATCTTTTTATGTGCCTCTCATACAGATCGCTGATTAGTGTCTAGCTGACTGGGTAAATGGATGGACTTTATACTGCAGATGAACAAAATAAAAAAAATTCATTTGCAAAGAATTATCAAGAGGCTTTTTTACCACAGTATCCAGGCAAAAAGAAAATATTTTAATATCAAGAAAACATGATGTGAAAATATTCTTTGTTTAGAAAAGAATTACAAATGTAGGACTGAAATATACTATTTTAAAATTGTCTTCATCTACTAATTACAAAATATACTACTGTTTTTTAATATAGAGCAGTGGTTCTTACTTGTGGTTTTATACTTCCTTGTAAACTCCCAGTTAATTCCAAGAAGGCAAACAGATGAAAAGTATGAGGGTTGGGGGCAGCAGGACAACAGATAGAACAGGGGGAGTTTTCAGAAGGAGTAAGAATGAATGAAAGGAGAACACATGGAAAAATTTGGTAAACATTGCTCTAATGTATCTATTCTTTTTTGTTGTAGTGGGACATTTGTGGTTCCTACTTCAAGTGGAGCAAGATCCCCACTTCTATTCCCAGAAGATTCTCTGAAAACCAGTTAAATTTAACCAGACAAAGATTAGAGGATGCCATGTTACCAGGCCCTGTGCTGCCAAATATTCTTCACATTCCCCTGGTAATTTTCTGAGCCTGAGTTGCATTTGGTGATGCTAAGGAACATGTGATTCAAGGGATTAAGCTAAAACTGAATGCAAGCCCTGCACTTTAACCCCTACACTATCTCCATGACCTCTAGAATGTATTCTTGCTAAAGAAAAACAATTTTAATCAATTATTTATTTCCATAAAGTGCTGTTGAGAAAAACATTATACTACTTGAAAAACATAGTATTAGTTTTTATTAGGGCATCTTTCTGCAAACCAATAATTCTCCAGAAATAAAAATCTGATTCTATTTCTGATAATGCTTCAAAAGAAACATATTTGAGTATATTGAAAGAAAAACATTTCTGTAGGAAAGTCTTTTCAAAGAGAAATGATGATAAAGTATCTGGAAAGATGATAAAAAATATTCTGTGTGATATCTACAATCTTTCATTTTTATTTCCTTCAGTGATTTTTTTGTTACATGTTCTGATCCTTGCAATTTTAGATGAATTTATCCTACCACATAAGAGATTGTCCACTGCTGTAAGTTTATGTCAATTTACATATTTAACAGATATATTTATAGATACCTTTGTTACTTTCTATGACATTTTAATTTTGAAGGAAATAACATTTAATATCCAACCATAGACTGGTATGGCTCAAAAGCTACAGTTTAGAATGCTAGTTAAAGGAATATTAAAATTCAGATAAGTAACAAGTAAAAGGAGGCAAAACTTGCTCTAAGGATATCTTTTGGAATAGTAATTTCCACAGGGAAAAGCAGAAATGACATTCTACCACTCCTATATAATCCACAGGTCAAGTAATACATGCATAAGTAATTATACTTTTTACCTGTGGGTGCTCCAAGCCAGACACATACCAAATATCAACAATTCCTTCATACACCCTTCAAAAGCAATTCTCTGAAGAGCGTTGTTTTCTGCAGTGTGACAGATGTGTTTCCACTCATCAGAAGTGGCATGAAATAATTTTCTGTTTACTTCAATTTAATTTTGCAATGCCTCCTAAGATTACTGAACTTTTTCTAAAGAGACAAGAATTAACATGCTTAGAGAGCAGGATTTTCTAAATTACCACAGAACTTAAAGGTACCTGACAACTGCCCTAAAACAAAAGCAACAATAGAATAGGGGCAAAGGGATGCACTTCAAAAAATCTGTACTCTGTTAGCCTTTCTTAAATGCATAAATTTACACATCAAAGTATAACTAAGGTAAGCCACAGTGAAGAAAACATAAAGACATGAGATCTCAAGTAGTTTTAAGATGAACTTTGTTTTAATTGTCCTTTTACTTTTGCAGATTTGACCTGGATAAAGCAAAAATATGTTAGCCTGAAACTAACCTAAGTTTCTCAATTTTCTAACTTTAAGTTAAAATTATTCTTTAAAGAAAATTGAAAGTCATGCAACTTCTGGATTAAGCTACTACATTTTGGGGGAGATCCACACCTAACAGTGCTCAAGGACCATGCCAGTATTGGGCCATACCTCACTCTGAAATCAAGACCATCCCTTCTATGTCAGGGGCTACTTCTGATGGTGCACAGAGTATCGGAGACAGTGCAATGATTCAAGCCATTGTCACAACTGCAGCCACATGCAAAACAAGTGTATTAATTCTGTGCTATCTCTTTGGTCTGTATGGTTAAGGGTTTATGTAAGTGTATAGTACTTGTTTATGTAAGTGTATAGTGCTCAGGAATTTGGAAAACAACCATGGCGTAGTAAATATTTAATATGTGGCACTAATTATCATATTTTTATTTTCTACTAAGTATACATAGTTATATATTTGTATTTAATACCATTTTTATTTTTACTTCTCTACCCAACTTAGCTGCAAAAGTTCAAATTCCTTCATTTTTTATATAATTTATGTTTCAGTATATTTTTCCTTTAATTGTATCCAAAAGTTTACAAACATAGCTCTAATAATTAATCTTTCTGGCCAGAATATTTGAACATCAAGTATTATTTCAATTAATATAGTTTGTTATTTTTAGAATAATCATTTTTTTAAAATGTTACACCAATGCATTTTCCACAGTAATAGTATAAATGTATAAAAAACACTAAATTATGGAATATGAGTATGAAGTAAATCTTCAAAATATATATTATATGTAAATATATTTTAAATCGTGTTTAGCTTTTGAAATTTTACAAAAACTAGATAAGGAAAAAATAAGCAGAGGTTTCTTAATATAGGGCTTCTAATTAATTTAATATATGTTTTATTAGGCTTTTAAAATTAAATTTGAAACTCTAAAAATTTTTTCTTCAGAAATTATTTCTCAAGATTTTATTTTAAAGCAACAGGAATACTATAGATTTTAAGATTTTAAGGTACTGTCTTGCACGCAACTGACCCAAATATGATGCCTTACACCACAAATCATTCTTCAAACACTGCAAGGTGTCACTTCTAAGCAAAGAGACAGAATTAACACCCGAGTACGGTGGATATGGTTCAAAAGCAAAGTAAACAAATCAATTAATATGCATGTGGATTAAGGAGCTTTCCAACCATATAACTGACTCTAGGTTTTAATCCTTGAGTACAGCATATTGTCCTGAGAATAGAGTCAAGAGTAAGCTTGAGCACTGCTCAAGCTAGTCCTAAGGCAAAAATTAAAATAAAATAAAAGAAAAGAAATATTGTATTTTAATAACACAAACATATTGGGGTTGAAGAGATAGCACAGAAGTGTTTGCCTTGTAAGCAGCCGATCCAGGACCTAAGGTGGTTGGTTCGAATCCCGGCGTCCCATATGGTCTACCATTTGAGACTACCAGGAGCTATTTCTGAGCAGAGAGCAAGAAGTAATCCCTGAGCGCTGCCGGGTGTGACCCCCCCCCCCAAAAAAAAACCAACAACAATAAAAACATAACACAAACATTTATTTTTAATCAAAGGGATGATCCTGATTAAACCAATGTTTAAGAATAGCTGCATAAGACAGCTAGCCAATGGCCTTCTGTCCAGGAGACCGAGATCCCCCCCATGCCAAACTGGTCTTCAGGGCCAGGTTTGACAACTGGGCTCTGGGGGTGGGGGGAGAAGGGAAACTCCAATCCCATGCTTTTTCAAACTGGAGAGGAAGGTTACAACTGGACACAGAAGATCCCACATGCCAGGATTACTGTTCCTCTTCTACTGGCATGGCTGGGAATCTGGACAGACAGCTGGCCAAAGGCCTCCAGGACTGACCAGTTAGTCCTGAGACTGAGTTCCCCCCATGCCAAGCTGGCTTTCAAGGCCAGGTCTGGCATCTGAGCTCTGGGGGGTTGGGGAAGAGGCAAACTCCTCCCCCATACTTTTTTATACTGGAGAGGGAGGCTGCAGCTGGACCCAGACGATCCCACATGCCAGGATTTCTGCTCCTCTTCTATGGGTATGCTGGGAATCTGGACAGACAGCTGGCCAATGACTTCTGGGCTGGCCACTTAGTCCAGGAGTCCGAGATCCCCCATGCCAAACTGGTCTTCAGAGCCAGGTTTGGCAACTGGGCTCTGGGAGGAAGGGGGAGGTGGGAATCTCCAATCCCATGCTTTTTCAAACTGGAGAGGAAGGTTGCAGCTGGACTCAGAAGATCCCACATGCCAGGATTCTGCTCCTCTCCTACGGGTATGGCTGGGAATCTGGGCAGACAGCTGGCCAATGGCCTTCTGGGCTGTACACTTAGTCCAGGAGACCGAGATCCCTCCATGCCAAACTGGTCTTCAGGGCCAGGTTTGGCAACTGGGCTCTGGGAGGAAGGGGAAGGTGGGAAACTCCATTCCCATGCTTTTTCAAACTGGAGAGGAAGGTTGCAGCTGGACTCAGAAGATCTCACATGCCAGGATTACTGCTTCTCTTCTACTAACATGGCTGGGAATCTGGACAGACAGCTAGCCAAAGGCCTCCAGGACTGACCAGTTAGTCCTGGAGACCGAGAGCCCCCCACGCCAAGCTGGCTTTCAAGGCCAGGTCTGGCATCTGAGCTCTGGGGGGTTGGGGAAGAGGCAAACTCCTCCCCCATACTTTTTTATACTGGAGAGGGAGGCTGCAGCTGGTCTCAGACGATCCCACATGCCAGGATTCCTGCTCCTCTCCTATGGGTATGGCTGGGAATCTGGGCAGGCATCTGGCCAATGGCCTTCTGGGCTGGTCACTTAGTCTAGGGGACCGAGATCCCCCCATGCCAAACTGGTCTTCAGGGCCAGGTTTGGCAACTGGGCTCTGGGGGAGTCGGGAGGAGGGAAACTCCTCCAGTATTTTACTGGAAGCCCTGCAGTGGTGTCTTTTTTTTTTTTTTTACCAATACTCATTTTTATAACCGCGTGGGCACATTTGTATATAAATGTTTATAAAATGTATATAAAATGTATATAAAAATATAGTTTTTAAGCATTATCTAAAAATGTTCTTCATTCTAGACGGTTCCTAGGAAAAGAAATGGAATACCAAAGATTTGGATGATAACACTCAAATAGATCTTTAAAGTCAGTCTTTATGGATGTGACTTTCCGTACTGATTCCAAGCCAAAATCACAGACAATTCATATATATATATATATATATATATATATATATATATATATATATATATATATATATATAGCCCCTGTCATTTATTGCCGTCCCCTAACCCTGTGTCTTTTCTAACCCCTCATCTCCCAATCCTGATCCATTATCTTCCCCTAATTTAACCCTCTTTACCCTCAGTTCCTAACTTGGTAGGCACCAAGATTGACCTCCTGCCGCAACAGACCACCTTCCAGCTCCTCAGTGAAAGACACCATCTGGGTCCCCATTGTCATGCCTCGGCAAAGAACTACAACCAGCACGCCTGCTGTTTCATGCTTGATGGCCCCTTTCACCCCCACCAAATTGTGGACTGTTGCATGATACAGTAATAGACTCAACAAAACTCCCAGATCAAAGACACTATATGGTCTCGTAAAGCAGCAAAGCATCTCTCAAACTCAGTTCCAAGGCCTGTGAATCGAAAAGTACCTTGGCTTTTACTCCCCACAAGAATATATCAAAAGACTTAATTGGGAGTCTTATTTTGTCTATGGAAGCTCAATACCTGCATAACAATACATCTTAAGATGTGTATTCCTAAATATACAAGTAGCCTCCTCCACCACTTATTTATTCGAATACCTTTTCTTTTTAACTCAGTTTTACTTATTTATTGTATTTTAATATATACATTTTTCTCTATCCTTACAATTTTTGGTGCTGCTTGATACAAAAAGCCTTGACTGGGATAAAAGCTCAGAATAAAACCAGATGACAGAGACTGTGTGTGCAGCCTGTCATCCTTACCCAGAATAGCACCAGCAACACAGTATGACACCATATGTTTTTGTAAGGACACAGTAAAAAATAGGGGAAACCATAGACACAGAAACAAGATCTTATCTTCTAGGGATAAGAACTCACTTTTTATAGCAGAAGGGTGCCTCCCATCCTGAACATGTGTCATGTGGATACAATCAGTCCCCAGGAGATTGGACAGTGTTAGTCCAATCAGAAACCCCAGATCCCCGATGTAGAAATGATACAGCTCCAGGCAACACCACCAGGAACTAAGCTCCATTAGGAGATTTATAACACTGCTCTAGCACCAATTTGTGCCAGTTTTGATATGACAATGAGGTAAGGAAAACTTGACCTTATGACCAGGCTGTCCTATCACATCACCTAAATCTAAATGGAAATCAGAAGAGATATCGTCCTTTGAACTGTGAAAAAATAAGAGCACCAACAACAGAAAACTGACTTTGACAACCGTGACTGAACAGAACCTACCTTGGAAATAATAAGGAACACCCTACCCTAGGCTGTAGCCCAGGACACATAAACAACAACAACAACAACAACAAGATGTCTTATTGCAGAGGTCCAACTGGACAACAGAGACTGAGCAGAACCTTTGGATCCATAATATCCTAGGTTTGGACTTAGGGACTGAACGAAAACAGGGAGCAAGTGTTACAAAAGACTGAACACCAAAACAACAATGGATAGGAACCTCTAGAACCTAAACCCTGACTATAACCTGTGCAAATACCAAGATAGCTACCTACAGTGGCTTGATTTTCTCACACACAACCGAGAGGAAACTTTCCTATCATCACAAAAAAGCCTTTGGGATGGGGTAATGAGTATAATTGGAGCCAGGGGTTTATCCCATGATGGTATGCTTCAAGAATGGAGAAAGCCTGAATCTCTTAGGCCATGGGAATTCCCTTTCTTCCCCAATGATTACTGTGCCTATGCAAAAAAAAAAAAAAAAGAAAGTGGGGGGAATGCCAAACTCTACCACTCCAGCACCCACACTTTTTCTTGTTTTGTTTTAATTTGTTAGTTTTTTACTTTATTTTCCTTCTCTTTTTTCTTCCACTTTTCTCATTCTTTTTCACTCTTGTGGTTATTATTTAGCGATTTATTTTTATTTTTATTTGCCGGGTCTAATTTTTTCTTTTTTCTTCCATTTTTCTTTTCTTCTTCTCTCTCTCTCTCTCTCTCTCTTTCTCTCTGTCTCTCTTTCCCTCTCTCTCTCTCTCTCTCTCTCTCTCTCTCTCTCTCTCTCTCTGGTAGTTGTTGGCAAATTTTTTTCTCCCCTTTTTCTTATCCTTTTTATCTCTAATGACTGTGGAATAGATGCTCAATCTACAAGAAGCTGTAAAGTGGAGACCAGTTGCACTAACATACTGGGGGGTAGAGGAGGGAGATAAGGGATGCATCCTGGGAAGAGGGGCGGAGGGAGGACAGCACTGGTGGTGGGAATGCCCCTCATTCATTGTCACTATGTACCATAAATGATGCAGTGAAAGATTTGTAATGCACTTTGGTCACAATAAAAATTTAAAAAAAGAATAGCTGCGTAAATTATTTATGCTTATATACATAAAATATGAAGAAATGTGTGAAATATTTGTGAAAAAGATCACAAATAGAGATCTATAAAAATCAATAAAAAACAAAACAGTATGAAGATTTGCTCAGTGAACTGAGCTTTGTTGGTCCTGGTCCTTGAAACTAATTCCGTCCAAAGTGTTAGAATTTTTATTTAAATATTTTATAGGCTCAAGTACAGGTGACATTATTCATGACATATTCTATCACTCACTTTCTGTTTTCTAATTTTCTTGTTATTGGGCTTTCCTTCCCATCATATTCCTAGTGTTGAGACAATACACCTTAATGAAAGTTGCAGACAGTCTGCGTTTTTCTGCCATCAGCTATAGTTTTCTCAAACTACTTTCCCAGATTACAGGAAATCTGTGTTGTTTTCAAAGATTTTTCAGCTTTTATAGAGAGGTTATTGCCAATCACACTGATGACACAATCTGGTTTGGCCATGGCACCCATTTTTCGAAGAGCAGGTGGCATTCCTAGATCCTGCATGTATTGTCAAAGCCTTTGCTCTCCTTCAAATACCATCTTGCTTCCAGATCCTGAAGGGTGATTATGGTGGATCCTGAAAGACAAGCTGAGGGTACTCAGACCACTTGGGAAAAGGGCTGTTGAACAAAGTCCAAATATTGTATTTTATTTACATATTAATTATAATAGAAATGTATTGGTTAACAATGCTTTAACAAAGTTCATGAACAGATTATAGCAGGAGAACTGAGTATCTGTGGCATTAACTCTATAGTCCAATATTTACATATTTGCTAATAAACCCCTTAAAGCATGTGATCTGTCACATGAAAGCTCACTCACTCATAGGTTTGGAGTTTGATTTAGACAGATTAGAAGCATGTACTTGTTTGCTCTAGATCAAAACATCTAGCAACATGCACCACGTTCTTTTATAACATGCTGGTATTGAAAATGCCAACCAAAGAAATGGAAAATAGAGGAAATCTAAGGTTCTGCTCAGTAACACAGTCCAGAGTTAGCCAAAGGAACAAAATATTGCTATCATTTGAAAGAAAGATCATCCAGGGCAGGTGATTCAGTGTTTGAACTTTGGCTTATTATACTCACAAGTAAAGGACTTCTTATGCATTATTCAATGAAGTATGTAAAGATTTCTATATGTGAAAATTAAAACTTAAAATATTTTGTCTTACCCTGTGAGAAGTAACTGGAGGTCAATAAGTTCTCACATCAGAAAGAAAAGTCTGAAGGTAAGTATGTAAGAACAGAAGATAGTTTACACATATCTGAATGCCAATATAATACATTGGATACTTTACATGAGCTGTGACACCATTTCAAGCATTTTCAAAAAATTTTTTGTTTTGATTCAAGATACAGTTCTAAATTCTGATGAAGAACAGTGCTGCAAGTTTGCAGAAACATAGGTAAATTATATATAGAAAGACACAATATAAATAGTCTTGCACAAAGGATTTGAAATCAAATGGTTCTGGTTATATTTCCAGCTGTCTATGTGTATCTTTTTTTTATAGTTGTCAACTTCACTATCCCTTTTGTGAAAGAAAAAAAAAAAAAAAGAAGGCACAGCTACCTTTATTCATAGCTCCTCAGGCTTCATCTTGAGAATTTCTCTGCTCTGGCCAAGACTGAAAATGACTTTAGGGCTCCATGCCAGTTGCTTGCAAGTGAGCATAAATAATAACCCTAGAGATATCATCTTCAATTGTCCAGATGCCAGCAGGGCTTACTTTCTGTGTAACCGACATAAATGTTGATCTATTTTCTATTTAGTTGAAAGAAAGAAAAATGACCATTTGGGAATTCCTCAAATTTCTTCCACATATTTTTGGATCACAGAAAATTTTAATAGAAAAGACAAGAACCTCAGAGTGACGTAGAATTTTGATATAGACCACATAATGTTATTGGTATGCATAATGTATGCTCTATATAGTACAATATAAAATCTTTCTAACAGCTACTAGTGTTATATGAGTGGAAAATCAGAAGAGTTCCATGTTTCTTGGCTGGAGAAAATGTGACAATAACAGTAAATACATAAAATACATCAAAAGAATTTAGGAAAGAAAGAGAAAAAGAAAGGAAATAGCAGTTGGGAGCATAAGAAATAAGAACTTAGTTCAGCGGGAAAGGTGGGAGATATGGGATGCATGCTGGGAACAGGGGCTGAGGGAGGACAACACTGGTAGTGGGAATGGCCCTAATTCACTGTCACTATGTATGTTAAATATTACTGTAAAAAACTTGTAATTCATATTGGTCACAATAAAAATGAAAAAAAAAAGAAAGAAGAACTTACCTCACTAATTTACCTTTGTGAAATATGCAAAAAAAATTTTGGTTTCTGACCTTCAAATTAGTGCAATACTAATAAATAATTATTTCTTAACAAGACTTTACTGTTGAAGGTCAGTTGGTTGTTGACTCTAGTTTCTTACAAAGATTTTTGAAAACTCATGTCATTTCTAGGGTGATAGAAAACTCATTTTCAAAAGGGGTAAACTTCTAGATGTTTTTTTTTTCAGTCCTGTTTTTCAAATATTTTATAATAAAAATGAAAAGAACAACCCCCAAAATTGAAAAACTGGCAGATAATACCAAAGTTATGCAACCTTTAGAAAAAATCCCAAATTAGAAGATTCAGGTAAATATACACATCTTCAAAGGTAGGTTTTGTACTTCATCTCCAGAGAAACAAAAGCTCTGATCCTGGGATCACTTTCTTATCTCATCGACCATAAATGTTTCCATTAGAATTTTTCCTGGTATCTTTTATAAATAATGTTAACAAACTGTTAAAACTAAATGGTTACTTGTGTTTTGTTAGTAACTTCAGTAAAGAAATCAAAACTGAGAAGATGGTGATGGAAACCTCACATCTGTAGTCAGTTTAAACAGAAATTTGTAATATTATAGAAATTTACTACTTTCAAAGACAGTTGCTTGGTAAAAGAGATTAAAGAAATAGAATACTGTCTGATAAGATTATTTGGTCTACATATTTTGGTCTTCAAAGTTATTCTGTTCATTCCTTACAACTAATGAATGAGACTGTGGCATAAGAATATGCAGAATAGTTTAAGCCACATTATGAAAAAAATGATGTATTTCTGTTAGTTTATGGATGGTTTGTTGCCTGAGTGACCTCTAATACTCTCTCATAAGCACAACAGGGATCAAATAATAAAATATAATTATATATTTATATATTATATGTGTATGTATATATTACAGATATTTAAGGGTTAAAAAATGGAGAAGTTCATATTTTACCAATAGATAATAAATAAAAGCAGTAGTGAAATCAATGTTCATTGTTTAATAAACTTAGAACTAGTTCTAGAGATAATAGGGTAGTTAGTATATCACATACACATGTGACACACACATTCACATATATATAAATTTTATTGGTCTAAGTTATAAGGATAGGGAAAATAATGAAATAGAATAACAGAATCTAGCAACTTGGAGACATGTTTTATAATTGTTCTCTTATACAAATGAGAAGAGATAATATATCTCAGTTGTTCCTATAAATATTTATATTATCTAAAGGTATTTGCATGTCGCATACCTTGATTTCCTCTCAGATACCTCTTGTCCCTGCAAGCATCTTCAGGTTCATTTCTGGAAACTCCCTCAAAACTGTTTGGATAAGCTAGATAATTCCCAATATTTACTCCAGAGTACAAGGGGGTCATACAGTTCTGGGACCTTTCATTAACATTGAACCACTAGGCTAGTTGATCAAGAATCATTTTTCACTCGCCCACATCCAAAATTGATGGGGAAGCTCCCAAAAAATTTTTGAAAATAAAGGTCGGATCTGGTATAACAGAGAGAAAATACAGTGTGAACACTAATAAGTACTTAAAAAGTAATCTTTTAATACAATACATTAATTAACAGACTCTTAGAATGGTCTTTTTCTATAGTTACTTTGGGTGCAAAGCAGCTTAGGAAATTTAACATTCTGAATTCTGGTTTAATAGCAGTGACAACTAATTATGAAGTGGCATGTGTTTCTGTTTCAGTTTTCTGTAAGAGTTTCAAATGAGCATCATTTAACACTGACCAAAACAAAATAGAATACAATGGCTGTTGGTCTCAAAGACTCCTTGTTACATGGAGCCACTGTTTAGTAAATTGCAGTAAATGAATTACTTGTTTATTCTATCTTATAAGTTTTGTATCTTAGATGACTTCTGGTTTTGTCCTCAAATATTTTGTTACTTTTAACTCTTTGTTTCAAAGTCTTCCGAGTAAAAATAAATGACAGGGGCCTGAATGGTAGCACAATAGAAGGGTGTTTGCCTTGCATGTGGCTAACCAAAGATAGACCCTTGTTTGATTCCTGGCATCCCATAAGGTTCACCGAGCCAGGAGGGATTTCTGAGCACAGAGCCAGGATTAACCTCTGAGCACCTCCTGAGGTGGCCCCCAAACAAAAAACAAACAATAAGTAAATAAATAAATGACAGATCACTTATACGGGGAAGTGTACAATAAATCAAATTTACACACTCTATCTGACCATTCATTCCTAGCTAATAAGACAAGTTTGTGAAAAATAAGAATTGGGTTGCAAAACAAAAATAAAATTTCTGGGCCAGAGTGATAGCACAGAAAGTAAGACATTTTGTGCCTTGTACATGGCCAACTTAGTTTGATCCTTGGCACCCAAATGGTCCTCTGAGCCTGTAAAGAGTAATTTCTGAATGTACACAATGAGGCTGCTGGGTGTGTCCCAAAAGCAAAAAATAACTACTAAATTTTCTTTGTCATAGCAATGGGTCATTTTTTATTGTCTACTTGCCTTGTGAAGGAGAGTGAGATTTTCTCTTATTTTTAATTGATAAAAATTATTCAAGGATATCAGTGATAACTTGTCACCACTTTTTTTACTTTTTATTGTGAACAAAATAGATTATGGATATTTCACAGTAATATTTAAGGTACATAGTGACAATGAAACAAGGGCATTCCTATCACCAGTGTTGTCCTCCCTCCACCCCTGTTCCCAGCATACGTGCCATATCTCCCTCCTTTGCCCCTCAGACTGCTAGTGTAATTGGTCCCCCTTTGTACTGCTTTTTGTAGATTGAATATCGATCCTGTTGTCATTGACACTTTTTAAAATTTAATTTAATAATCATTGTGAAATCACAAAATGGTTTATGATTGTGTTTCAGGTATAGAATGTTTTAAGATCCCTCCATCAGTGTCTACTTCCCTCCACCAATGAATGTCACCACCTACCTCCATGTGCCTCTCATCCATCTAATTCTATAGAGGGACTTATTTTAAATTAAGTTTTTGTAATGTTTACAGTAGAGTTGTTTATGGGGTTTCATTGTTACTAAACTTGAAGTAATATATTATTAGAACTGGTTCCACCTAAGCAAAGAAAAATGTAAAGACTTGTACAATATGGCCAGGTAGTACCGAAGTACTGAATTATGGGGAGTGTGCGTGAGTGCATGCGTGTGTGTTAATGTGGAAAGAGGGCAATTTTCTAGAATTGCTTTAGAGACCTGTCCATTCCCAGCAATAATTGATCAAGCATGTCAGACAAGTTAATGAGTTAGTGTGAAGGTCCAGGAATGCAGTGCTGTCCTGTTTATATGGTGCTGGGGACAACTAGGGCCACCCAGAAATTACTTAGGGATACTATAGGCCAAGTGATCAGAAGATAGAATCAAGGCCAAGTGAAACGATATGTGAACTCATAACTACTGTCACCTCAAACTAAAAGTAAATTTTCTTTACTTTCTTTTATTTGGGGGGAGGAATGGGAATGGGGATGGAGCACACCCAGCTGTGTTCAGGGCTTATTCTTGGCACTACAAACAGTGATCATTTGGGGAGGGGTTCAGGAGTCATATGTCGTTCATTCCAGAGGTAGACCTATCTTACCCTTTGCATTGTCTCTTTGAAAAAAGTGACTTTTCTTAAGATGGCAGTGGAGCTCCAATGAAATTCTAAATGGCAATAGATTTTTGAATTAATGGACAAAGAGAAAGAACGTTATTTGTTTGTAAAATATAGTGGGGAACTTGTATACAGTAGGAAGCATACTATTTGAGTGGGTTAGAGATAGGATACAAATGGTGCAACTTCTAAGGTGGAGGGACACGTTCAACCAGGTAGAAAAAGGTTCTCCTGATAGGTGGCAAAGTGTTGTGTATGAAACTTTATCAGCAATTGTAAACCACTGTTTACTGTTTCTAAATGCAAAACATATATTTAAGCGCCTCCTGTAGAGTCAGATTGGTGGTATATAGGAGGCAAATAGGGGCTAGAACTGATGGAAGGAAGTGGATATTGGTGAAGTGATCCATGTTGTAACATTAAATGCCTAAATTCCACTATGAATGTTTTGGTAAGTTTATGATGATTAAATTAATAAACTAATTTTAAAATGTAGTAGCACCTTTTATGACTGTTGTCTTTGAAGACCTCACAGAATTACTATCTATGAGAGGAAGTCAGCATAAAAACTTATGTTTTAGAATTTTACATTCGTTTTAGAATTTTACAATCTAGAACTGTTTCTTCCTTCCTTAAGTTGCCACTCAGACTTCAAAATATAGGATTGCAAGACAGAATTTCCATTCATTCTGTTGAAAAGCAGAAAAGCAAAATTTGTACTACTAACTAGTACAAATTAACAGAGGAAAAGCATTTTTTAAACTTTATTTATTGACTGACTGATTGATTTCTGGACCACACCCAGTGACATTCAAGAGGGGTCACTCCTGGATCCACACTCAGAAATCTACCCTGACAGTCTGGGGGATCATATGGGATTTTGTGAGTCGAACTGGGTTTCTCCTAGGTCTGCCACATTCAAGGCAAATGCCCCTCTGCTGTGCTATCTCTCCAGCCCCTAGGGGAAACAGCTTGAGTAAAGTTCAAATTAGTAATTATATTAAACAAAATAATTGTTGTAAAATTGTCAAAGAGATTTAGAGACAAGGAGTGGTTTGAAATAATCACTTTCTATTAATAATTTAGGAAAATTAAATGTGGTTATAGTAAAAATATATCAGAGGAAATAATCTTGCTTTTTCTTCTATTCCAAACCAATTTTTTGACATTAATTACATTGATTTAGTTTCATTTTTTAATACTATAATTTTATTGACACTACTTTTCTCTCTAAAGTGAATCCTATAACCTAGAAGTTAGATCTCTCTGAGTAAAATCTGGTGTAGAATATATGTATATCTTAAATCCTGGGAATAATGAAAGGCATTGGCATGGTCCTGTGCACTAATTTTTTGGAGTTTGTTATATTGAATTAATAAAAAAAAATACCTTCTTCAATGTAGGATGTGGTAGGAGGAGAAAGCAGATAGTAATCCTTCCAAATATATTGGGGAGAAAATGAATATTGCAAATATACATGAAACTTAAATACATCATTAGATCCCAATTTAAATAATAGGAGAGGAACATACCAGTTTGTGATGAAAAATTTTTCCTTTTTATGTGTTGCAGATAGCTTCACTGCAAAAAAATATGACAAAAGATTATGTCAAAGACATTTTTAAGAGACTCTAAAGGAATATAGTCAGTAGGTAATTTGACATAAAATGGAAACTCCCATCAGGACAGTGATACTTTAAGAACATAAGTAGTCCACGGGATTAGTTGTCCTCTCTCTCACAAGCTATAAAATAAAGAAAATTTATCTCTCAGAAGATGAATTCTATAGACACAACTTAGTAAGTCTCTATCTTTTTTATTCAAACAGGATAATCTTGCTAAGGCATTTCGGCTCACTCTATGTTTTTGTTTGATATTTATGGTAAGGTTGAAGTTCCATTATGTATTCATCTCTCTGTCAAACATATGCCAATCTTCACTTCTGCATAGTACACCATCAATACTTAGATTTTTCCACTCCCATCTTCACCAACCACAAACAATTACTAATTTTAGAAATTACACCCAGGGTGGCAAGAGATTATGAAGCTTATCATCATACAACTGCTTGAGGCTTGACAATGCTTATAAAAGACTACGAAGACTAATTGCAAAAGTTCAATCCTATAGAATTTCTAGTGGGACACATCTAATCACAATTTTCTTAAATCAATTATGTATATACAAACATGGGGAAAAATTCATTGCAAGTGTCCTGAGCATTCTCTGTCCAAATTTCCCTTCCTCCTCCTTTTTTTTATTCAATCTAAATCATAATAAAAAGCTTCTTTTTTTCAGTAGACTCAATCACTGATCATGTAACATCATCTGTTACTGACAAGCTATTTTATACAATGACTGACATGAAACCAATCACTTGATCTAATAGGTGCTGCTTGAGTGAGGTGATAACTCACCTTTATCGGACCTCTCTGCAATTCTCATTGCTCTGGGTGTGATATGTTATGTACTTTATCTAATCAGAAACACAGGCAAAGAGACAGTTTGTTGATGTTTTAAAGTAATATTGGCTCTGTCTCTTAGGCTGTTCATAAAGATTGAATGCTCTTCTTTTAATAAAAACTCATTTCCTCAGATGGCTTAAACATAATGACATAATTTTAAAATATAAGTTGGTGTTTCCTTTCATTTCCTCTTTCTAGATATAGATTCAAATAGATTATTACTAGGACAAAGTTGGACTACATTAATATCTTCACTTGGTCAAGCATCCTTCATTGAAAGTATTTGGCTTCTATTTCTCATTTTTCATTATTACCTACTTCTAACTTAAGCAAGTATTTCATGAATATACTATTCATCTCAAAATATTTTAATGATTTTGCAATTTTACTATGATGTATAAATTTAAGGCGCAAAGCACAATTATTTAACACATGTACTATGCAATTATATCACATTAAGTAGACCTCATATAAATAATAGAGAAAGGCTTATGATAAAAACTCAGGATTAACCCTGAATAACTTCAAAGTACCCCATTTCAGAGAGACTCTATTCTAGGCTTTGTCCTAGGATCAAAAGCAAAAACTAAGATTATAAGATCATTAATTAAAGAAGACTGACTACAGCAACCGTGATGAAGCATAACTTCTGGAACCATTAAAAAAAGACTCTATCCTAGACTTCATCCTGAGCAAATACCAAGATCAGCTCAGGAGGCCATTGGCCAGCTGTCTGCCCAGATTCCCAGCCATATCCATAGAAGAGGAGCAGGAATCCTGGCATGTGGGATCTTCTGGCTAAAAACATTTTTCTAAAAGAGAAAAACTTATGACTTTCATTTCATGAAAAATTAACTTATTAATTATCATGATAGGAAAAACACATGAAGCATTGATTCACAAGATCTTATATGAAATTTGGACAAAGAAAAAAGCAGTAAAATAAAAGCTAAACTCTGCTAGTTCAGTATATTTTCCAAAATTGGCTTTCTTCAGCCCAGGAATTATCACAAACTATAAATTGAGATTCTTTCTTAACACTATGCGTGGTCTTGACTTTTAGGCAGGTTTATCCATTATTCTTAAATCCTTCTTGAGGGTACACTCTAGGCTTTGAGTAAAACCAAATGTATCAGAAGCTCTTCTTTGGCACCTAATGTTTGTGAACAAAGTCTTCGACCTTTCTGTACTCCAATTTCCCAAATAATAATAATAATATTAACTTATTTGAATTATTCTGAGGAGTAAAAAATAATATCCATAAATGTTGAGCAGGGAAGTAGCAAATAATTGTTAAATATTGTAATTATTAGATTTATCAGGACCATAGAGATAAGAAAAATAAGTAATCATTACAAGAAGAGAAAATAGTTGGGAAAGATACTTAGAGTATAAAAGTATTAGATTTGCTCACAATGTTACTCTTTAGTTAGGGTTAGTCTCAATACCAAAAACTCTAGTTTCCATGACAATTTATAACAATAAGTAACATAAAAGAGATTTGCCCAACATGGCACTCATGTTAATGAGTCAATTGGACCTGAGTATAATATTGAATTATCTGAATGATCATATCTTTATTCTAATTTTCTTCTATTCACTATGGAGACATTGTGCCAGATGAAAAGATCATCAGCAACTATTTATTGCCATAGGAGCCAGTCTTAACACCTTTTAAAAATCAACTTCATTTTTGGTGGGGGATGCACACCTAGTATTACTTGGACTTATTTCTAACTCTGCACTCAGGGATAACTCTTGGCAGTACTCAAGGAACATTGCATGGTGTCAGAGATCTAACTGGAGCTAGTCCTTTGTGAAGCAAGCATCTAAACACTTTATCTCTCTAATGCTAAAAATCATCTTTCACATAAGTGGAAAAGGAGAAAATGAGTATTACATTAATTAGAAGACAAATCAGAGCTTTCTATTAAGATAAAATTCCTACAAATTAATTGATAATAAAAGTAACTAATCAATTTCTGGAATAAATAATATATAAAGGCATGTCTAATTTATATCTGTATAAAATCTATAGTTTCTGATTTAAACACATTTGCAATATTCTTATTAGACTAAAAAATTATAAGCCACAATGTTATATCCTTTAGGAAGATCTTTATATGTGTATGTATACATGTATATTGTGTATAACCTATATAGGTAAAACCAACACACTTAACATATTTCAAAAGTATGTAATTTGTAAAGCAGAAATTTTGATGAGAAAAGTTTCGAAATAAAACTTTATAAACAGTAAGTTATAGAGATTCACATTATGGTAGATAATATTTGGTTCCAGAAATCATACTATATAAAAGCAAAAAAAACCAATTATTTTAGAGGTTAGTTTTAAGGGCTACAGAATGAACACATTTACATAAATATTAATATTTAATAATATATAAATAGGCCCCAACTAACATTAATATTTATTTTTAGGTTGTTTAATAGTTTCTTTTTCTTTTGCTTATATCTTCCCACTTAAAATCATGTTAACAATATGATCAAACTAATTTTACAAATAATATATATGTAGAAGTTTTATTTCTCAACTTTGAGTGTCTCCTATAGCTTTTTCCCTGATTTCAAATTGAGTGTATCCCTCTCTTTCAAGAAAACTAAAAAGACTTATTTACCTTTGTTTCTCTCCTCTTTTTATTCTAGGATGCTGAAGGTACCACTTTCACTGAGTAAAGTTAGTAAAGACAATCAGTGAAAAAAGTAATTATTTTGTAGTGTTATTTCAGTTTTAGACACTTATAAATCAAAAAGAATATAAAATTTTTTAAAAGAAAACATGGGGGAAGTAATAGTTACTATATCTCTGTTTCTGGGAGAATATATTGACTATGATATTTTGAAGAAAATAACTGCAAGCTATTTCATGAAAAGTTCTTAATATAGTGTTATGCTATAGAAATGCTTTGTTGATCACTAAAATATTATTATTACTACCTGTATTTATTTGAAATTCTTTTTTTTTTTGGTTTTTTGGGCCACACCCGTTTAACGCTCAGGGGTTACTCCTGGCTATGCGCTCAGAAATCGCCCCTGGCTTGGGGGGACCATATGGGACGCCGGGGGATCGAACCGAGGTCCGTCCTACGGTAGCGCTTGCAAGGCAGACACCTTACCTCCAGCGCCACCTTCCCGGCCCCTAAAGATCTTTTTTTTTTTTGTTTTGTTTTTTTTGTCACACCCGGTGTTGCTCAGGGGTTACTCCTGGCTGTCTGCTCAGAAATAGCTCCTGGCAGGCACGGGGGACCATATGGGAAACCGGGATTCGAACCAACCACCTTTGGTCCTGGATCGGCTGCTTGCAAGGCAAACACCAATGTGCTATCTCTCCGGGCCCCCTTTTTTCTAAGATCTGGCACAAGACATGGTTGCCCCCTCACACCACTTCTTTTTTTTTTTTTTTTTTTTTTTTTGGTTTTTGGGCCACACCCGGTGACGCTCAGGGGTTACTCCTGGCTATGCGCTCAGAAGTTGCTCCTGGCTTGGGGGACCATATGGGACACCGGGGGATCGAACCGCGGTCCGTCCAAGGCTAGCGCAGGCAAGGCAGGTACCTTACCTCTTGCGCCACCGCCCGGCCCCTGAAATTCTTTATTAACTTTATTATACATTTCCTTATCAAATTTCTATGATTATTAGATTGTTAAACCTAAAATATTACTTCTCAACAAATAATTGCATTTTATAGTCAAAATATATTATAACCAAATCTTTAATCTTTAAAGATGATAAAGTACTGTAAAAAGAGTACTTAAAGAATAACTGAAGTGTTAGAAGCATTAATTATAGTTAGAAAATTATTAGAAAATTTTCCTAAAAGTTAATTCCAAAGTAAATATGTGTGTCCCTTGAAATTACAATACATATGATGAAAGTAGATTAAATAGAAATGAATAAAATAATATAATATTTATATCAACTATAAAAATAATAAGTAAGGTAGTGGGTCTTGTTTCATTGTGTAAGATTCAGATGTAATCAAACAAATCTGAAGAATTATAAATTTTGAAAGAAAAATTAGTACTGATACAAATTATATCAAAATACAAAAATATTAGTTGAGGGGCTAAGTGGTGGCACAAGCGGTAAGGTGTCTTGCCTGCACTAGCCTAATATGAACCATGATACGATCCCGGAGTCCCATATGGTCCCCTAAGCCAGAAGAGATTTCTGAGGCATAGCCAAGAATAACCTCTAAGCATCATCGGGTGTGGCCAATATATATATGTATATATAGACATATATATTAATTAAAATCATAGAACTGAATGCTTTTACTTGAATAACATTTATTTTTCTTTCTTTCTTTCTTTTTCTTTGGGGGGGGGGTTGGGTCACACCTGGCAGTACTCAGGGGTTACTCCTGGCTCCAGGCTCAGAAATCGCTCCTGGTAGGCTCGGGGGACCATATGGGATGCCAGGATTCGAACCAATGACCTTCTGCATAAAAGGCAAACGCCTTACTTCCATGCTATCTCTCCGGCCCCAGCTTATTATTTCTTGACATAAAAAGTTCTAGGCATAATTAAGATAATTCAGTGTAATGGTTAAAATGATTGAAAGCAGAAGAATGAGTATGGAGAACAAAATGTAGTATAGGGAAAACAAATAAATTTTAGGGAGATTTGGTAGAATCTTGACACTGCAACTTTTAAACTTTCATTTCTTCTTTTTGAGCTCACATTACCTTAACCCTGCATCACAGTTAAATAAAACCATTGAACCATACTACATAATGGAATTTGGAAAAATTAATACATGATACTTATATATGTGCCATCTGTAATATTTATTGAATTAATTTTATTTATTTGGATAATATAATAGAACAATAGTTAGTAATCTATTGAAGATGCAGAACTGTGGTTAATTTGGTTCCAGAATAAAAGTGTGGGAATAACACAAACACATCTCCCATTGTCAACCCCAAATCTTTACCTGTGTTTTCATGTATCCTTTGTATAAGATAATTAAAATTCTGCAATGTCCCACTTCCACCAAAACTGTAAGAATTATTTGTCATAGCAGTGAATTTTTTAAATTTATACTAAAAAGACAATATATAAAATTTGATGAAGATGAAGACTGATATATTTAGAGATCGAATGTTTCTAAGAAATAGTTTTAGTACAATGATTACAGAAAGCAAGTTTTGGTAGAGTGATTGGGAAAAAAAGGAGAAGTGAAAACAATGCTTTCAATTTTTTTTTAAAGGAAAGAATTTCCAGACAGAGCAGAAAACCAGAGACAATATATTTGTCTGAGCAGTATATAAGATCATAAAAGGTTTATTTTAAATACTAAGTATGGGTCCAGAATAATAACTAAATACCAAAATTTGATCTAAGAGCCCATGGAGATGGAGAGCATGAAAATACAAAAAGAAAGATTGTAAAGTGAAACTGTGAAAGAAATAGAAAGAAGATTAAGGTTGGAAATATAGTCAGTTTTTAAAAAGAAACTATCTCATTATTCTATAATAATCAAGAAGGTGATAATTTAAATAGACTGAGTAGCCCAAAACAGTTCGGGATTTATTATGCAGTAAGTGCTGTATAAGCATAATTCAATCTAGCACATAAAAAATGTCAAGCTGCTCTTCAGCTTCTGAGATTATAGAGGTGAGGAAGTTATTTACAAATAAGCACTCCATAAAAAAAAGCTTTCATTGTGTTGTTGATGTTTTGAAACATCTCAAAAGATCTTATATCCTTTTCTAATTGGTGTATTAAAATCTATTTACAGGGCATAAACTGACTGTCTTACTTTAAGAATACTTTAATCATTACACAAATATTGAGTGTTTAAGTTAGGAGTACAAATACTGTAAGATGGAAAATCATAAAATAAGTAAACAAATCATTATAGATTTAAATTCTATGAATAAATTCCATGATAACTTAAAATTAAAGAGGGATAGTATTGAAAAACAGGCATCCATTTGCTCACCATACTGTATAGAAAGTAGTTTGTATTTATGTAGATTATTAAGGAGAATCTATAATAAATTTAAAGATTATTCTAAAGCTATGTCTTTTTTAAATCATCCATTCTGATTACTTGCATTGTAGTATACTTTAATTTTAATTAGGTCATGTTTAAAATTTTAAAAAATATTTTATTTTAAATAAAAATATTTTAAATTTTCTATCAAGAAATCTGGATATAGTTGAAGTATAACATATATATTTTACATATATAAGGCCATGGGATTAAGACCTCATACTGAATATCCACAAACTAAGAAAAGTATGTGTGTCCTAGTAACTCCCAGCATGTGCATGCCTGACCAAATGGATCACCTCTAAGATCATTCTAATAAACAACTAATTTGTTTAATTCTTCAATAATCAGTTTTGCAGTCTGTTCTTAAATATCTTTTTTTTTTTTTTTTTTTGGTTTTTGAGCCACACCCAGCCTTGCTCAGGGGTTACTCCTGGCTATCTGCTCAGAAATAGCTCCTGGCAGGCACGGGGGACCATATGGGACACCGGGATTCGAACCAACCACCTTAGGTCCTGGATCGGCTGCTTGCAAGGCAAACACCGCTGTGCTATCTCTCCGGGCCCATGTTCTTAAATATCTTGATAGTTCTGTGCAAACAGCTTGTACAAACAGCTTGTAATATCAAGAATGTCTTTGATAGCTGATTGCATTTTCATTTTACATAAGTACATGTATATGTGCATGCAGTGTAAATATTAATATATTACTATATTATTTTATTTGGAATATGCATGGTTTAGGCAAGAGCATTGACCATTATATTTTTAGTATTTATTTTTATTTTTGTTAGAAATTATTGATGTCAAAGTGGGTATCCCAAACAAGGAGAGAAGGCAACTAAACTAAAACAATCACTGCTTTATTTCATTCCAGGTATATACTCCAGCACTTTGACCATTCCTGTCTATAAAAAAAATTATTTTAGAAAGATTAATAACAATCATTTACATTACTAACAATAATTTATAGTAATATATTGGTCTTAAAATGTGAGTTTCTTTTCTAATTGGAGTATTAAAATCTTTAGATTTTAATGCTATATAAAATGCTTTAGGGTGGTAGTTTCTCACTCTATTCTTATTTCATTTGTTGGATTAGTTTAGAAGTGGTAAATCATTACAAAGACAGAAAATAAAAACTGAATAATATGTGCAACTGATTTACTTTTTTATCTCCAAAACACTATTTTTCCTTTATCTGCTGTGAATCTTTAGTCAAATGGCCAGTAATAGAAAGTGTTTATGATTTTCTGGATTGAAATTATAGTTTCTTGACCTATCTTATTCAGGCTAGATCCTTGTCACAGTTTTTATTTTAATGAATAGAGAAAACTTTTGAAGATGCTTAGATTCAGATACCTTTCTTATACTGGAAAGTTTAAAATAAAAAAATACATTTCTCTCCCAAACATAACTACAATTTCACACAGATTGTATTCATTTCAATAAAAGAATAGAGTGCACTTCAAAGTATCTCTCTGATTTTCAATGGAATAAAATAATGAGCTATATTCAGAATATCTCTAAATTTTATATCATAAACTAACATCTTTATCTAGTATTCTCACAAAATACACACAATATGAAAATGTAGATATCATCTGCACTTTTCCTTCTACAATAAAATTTATTTTTGAATTGTTAAAAAATGAAAATCATGTTATTTTAATTTGCTTCTACAGTTATTTCCCTATTGTAATTTTACTACAAGTACTTAAAATGTCACTTTATACTGATATTTCTATAATTTCAACCTTTTACCAATTATATTTTTAAAATTAACTAATTTAAATGATGAGTTTTGTTTTGCTTTAACCAAATTTTGTCCATAAAAGGTCTTGTCAATCTTAATACATTCTGAGTTTCCTAATCAAAATACTGATTTTAAAAAAATATTAATTGCCAAGCAAAAAACAGCTTGTTAGAATTTTGACCCCCCCTTTTCTTTTTTTTTTTTCTTCACTTCAATCAGAACCACATAACTTGAATCATCTTGTTCTGTCTCACAAATTGAAAGGGAAATAATGGAGGGCACCAAGACCAAACAGGCATATGAACATTCATTAGAAATAAAAAAATAATGATCAGACTTAAACACCAAATCCTAAGACAACTACAACAGAATCAGTACCCAATCTACAAGCTAGACAGATAGGACCACTTAAACTAGCAGCCCTGGAGCAAAGGAAGGGTGATATGGGATGCATGCTGGGAATAGGGGTGGAGGGAGGACAACATTGGTTGTGGGAATGCCCTGATTCAATGTCATTATGTACATAAAATACTACTGTGAATGATTTGTAATTCACTTTGGTCAAAATAAAATTTATTATAAAAAATAAAAATAAATAAAATGGTAAAAATAAAAGAAGCTACAAAAAATATTATTTGCCAGAGAAATAATGCAGGGTATAGGTACTTTCCTTGGATGTGGCCTACCCCAGTTTGATCCTCTGCATCCTATATAATCCTCAAGCCTACCAGGACTGATTCCCAAGTACTTAGCCAAATATACCCTGGAGCATTGACAGGTGTGGCCCCCCTGAAAACCTAAATAATATTCTTTAACAGAGATAATTAAAAAATGATTATTGATGGGGAATAGAGAGTAGCCATTATTTTTAATTATTATATTTATAATAAGAATAATACCTATTAGCAAAATTTTACTACTTATCACTTACATTAAATAATTTTGTATCAATTAATATAAAAGTTAATTATATGTTATATTTATGTAGATATATAAGAACATATATGATGCATTATATAATATATTGTACTTAATATTAAACATATTATGCATGTAATGTAAACCATAAATATAAAAATAAAAATAAACACAATATAATATTTATCACCTATAAACATTTTCATTTTTTTAATTAAATAATTTCTTTATTTAAATACTGTAATTACAAATACAATTGTAGTTGGATTTTAGTCATAAAAAGAACACCCCCTTCACCTGTGCAACCTTCCCATCACCAATGCCCCATCTCTTCCCTCCCCCGTCTCCACCTGTATTCAAGACAGGCTTTCTACATCCCTCACTCACTGACATTGTTATGATAGTTCTCAGTGTAGTTATGTCTTTAATTTCACTCACTACTCCTTGTGGTGAGCTTCATATCTTGATCCAGTCCTTCAGACCCTCAACTCTGGAAATTATTTCAATGTATTTAATATTTATTAGAACCCATAAATGAGTGAGATTATTCTGTGTGTATGTCCTTCTCCTTCTGACTAATTTCCCTTATAATAATAGATTTCATGTACAGCCATATATAGGAAAATTTCATGACTTCATCTCTCCTGACAGATGCAAAGTATTCCATTGTGTATATGTACCACAGTTTCTTTATCCATTTGTCTGTTGAAGGGCATCTTGGTTGTTTCAAAAGTCTGACTACTGTAAAAAGTGCTGTGATGAATATAGATGTGAAGATGGAATTTTTGTGTTGGATTTTTGTGTTCATAGGGTGTATCCCTAGAAGTGGCATAGCTGGATCAAATTGGAGCTCAATTTCCAGTTTTTTGAGGAATCTCCATATTGTTTTCCATAAAGGCTGGACTAGACGACATTCCCACCCACAGTGAATGAGAGTTCAAGTCTCTCCACACCTCTAAAGCACTGATTGTTCTTGTTTTTTGTAATGTGTGCCAGTCTCTGTGGTGTAAAATGGTATCTCATTGTTGTTTTGATT